>NW_011967030.1:105695-117881 GCF_000949405.1 Vollenhovia emeryi | reverse complement strand
GGGACCGTGGGCAATTGCAACGTGATCAATCGGGACCGTGGTCAATTACAACGTGGTCAACCGGGACCGTGGGCAATTGCAACGTGGTCAATCGGGACTGTGGTCAATTGCAACGTGGTCAATTGGGACCGTGGTCAATTGCAACGTGGTCAATCGGGACCGTGGTCAATCGGGACCGTGGTCAATTGCAACGTGGTCAATATCAACGTGGTCATACACAACGTGGTCGATATTAACGTGGTCAATCGGGACTGTGGTCAATATTAACGTGGCCAAACGGGACGCTCCCATTGACTCAGTTCAGCTCTTCCTCTCTTTCTATATCTTACCATCGACGCCTCCTACGGATGACGCAGTCTGGTATATAATTTTATGGTAAATACCTACTGAGAATTCTTGCGCTTTATAAATACATAACAAGCTATCTAAATAGAAAACCGTCTAGATTGTTTCAACACACCTTCAAAATAATCCGGTAACTAATTTTGTCCCTTAACAGCTGATAAACAGCCGTAAATTGTGGTTGTGTTCCGACATTCACTGCCAGTACTGAAAATGTATAGTATACGTGACGTAAACTATAGATTTGCAGTACTGGCAGTGAATATCGGAACACAGCCTGTGTATGTAACAAGATTCCTAGTCATATGACATCGTGCATGCGCAAACGTACTTGTTACATAGGAATCGTATTACATTCACATTTTAAGGCTGTTTATCAGCTGTCAAGAGAAAAGATTAGTTATACTGGAGTATATTGAAGATATTCTGAAACCAAGACTGTTTTTATTTTTATCTCCCCCAGATATCTTGTTTATTTATGAAGCGCAAGAATTTTCAGCATGTCATTTCTCGCTTCTGACGTTACGATTTCCAACATGGCTGTGACGAGGCCAGTAATTTAAAAAAAGTATCATTTCGACAAGATACAAATCATTTATTACGTATAACGTAAGAAAAATCTGTTTTTTTAACACATCGCTAATTTATTAGAGAAGAAAAGCGCGCATGCGAGAAAGAAGGGAGCTGGCTAATGTCGTTTCCACCTGTATCGACATTGCCGATTATCGATTGCGAGATAAGTACTTTGCGGCTGTTTACGAATCTATTCAAATTTGTTTCATCGTGTCACGTATCCCCCAGGATTTTCTACATTGTTTAAACGAATATAATGCAGCGGGAAAAGGTATTGTTTCGTCTTGGTCTCTCTTGCAATTTTCACTTTATGAATATTTATGGTGCTTGTTGAGGGAATATCATGTTACGCGGTAGCTTCAGCAAGCATTTCATTACAATTCATAAATTTGTAGACCAGTCGTAGGAATCGGTTCGTGGTGAACTTTAGCTATTTGTCTATAAATGGTGGAATCTTTCGTTACGTTTTGCTCTAATTGAGAACAGATATGACCAAAAATTGCTGAACGCATCAGTTTTTATATGATATAACCGAAACACGCGCGCTTAATAAAAGTAAAATTTAATATACTTATACGTAGAAAGTTTTCTTCTATTTTAAATTACGTCATACGTCTCGATTGTATACTGCTTTCCAGTCGGAAATAATTAATCAAGTTGACGTTGTGACCGTGTTGGCTCCCTCTGGAGCCAGGAGCCATTAACAGAATAATAATAACAAGTTGACGTCAATTTTACATCGATGAATAGTCGGTGTCAAATCCTGATTGATGTCAGTAAATACCCACTAACAGCTACATAACATCGGTATTATAAATTCTTACTCAACAGTATAAGTGTTATGTACGATATCTATTATATTACATTTATTTGTTAAATGAGAAATTATACAGGGTGTTGTGTAATACCCACCTCACTTCTTATTTACAGATAGACTGACAATGAGTTGAAAAGTCCTGTACCAGTTTGCAACTTTCGCAATGGTTAACGAGTTATTAATTATTAAAAATCGCTGTCTTAGCCCGGCCTACCGTCCAATTCGATCGGCATTGCTAGGCGTTCGAAAAGTTGTTGACACACGGCGCAACGGCTACGTATAATAAACAACTCTCTGCGCGCCGATCGCGGGACGGCCGCACTTGTCGCGCGCTTGATTTGGGCAGAAGCCTGGGCTAAGACAGTGAACTTTAATAATTAATAACTCGTTAGCTATTGCGAAAGTTGCAAAATGATACAGGAATTTTCAACGTAGTCTAGTCCGCTCTATCTGTAAAGACATGAGAGGTGAGGCGAGTATTACATAACACCATGTACAATAACATTGATGTTATGTAACTATCAGTTGGCGGGAACTTTGATCTGAGCATAATTGTTAATTGATTAATTACAAATATTTTTATAAGATTTTTATGTCTTTGGTCAATTGTACATCAAATAAGTAAATACATAAATATGTATTCTAGGTATTGTGCTTCTCGACTTTGCATCGTCATTCCACAGGAAGAAATTAGGGCTTGCATTAACATGAGGAATCGGCTGCAAGCAGTAATTCAACAATGCGGAGGAAACACACGTTTTTCAAATTTAAACACACACACACACACAAGTGAGAGGCAAGGGGACTCACTTTAATCAAGCACCCCAAAAATGAGTCCTACACACACACACACGCACACGCGCACGCACACGCACACGCACACGCACACGCACACGCACACGCACACGCACACGCACACGCACACGCACACACGCACACGCACGCACACGCACACATACACACACAAACGGCTCTTTTCAGGGCCATATGATGTGCAAAATCCGACCGGCAACCTGGTATATGCCAATAATGCAAGGGTTACTTTAAAGTACTGTATCCTTGCGAAAAAAATGGCAGCGACTTTTTTTTTAAATTTAAGAGGAAGGTTCGTACTTTATGTTCCTGCAAACAGCATCCCCGAAAAAAAAATGTAGCAAGTCCATGCACTCCGTTAAACTATGTAATTTTCAATATAACAAACATGCCCTCACATTTAAGGTATTACAGTGGTAGGGATGCATCACACCTAAAATCGAACTATAGTATCTTAAAGTAGAGATTTCAAGCTTTAATTTAAAAAAAAAAACATAATTGTATAACGATGATTTTCGCGGAGTTACCGTCAGTCAACGTTGACCAATTTTTGCATAAAATTTTTCTATGCCATATTTCTTTTGAGCAGTGTACAAGATATTTGTGTATCCTGGATATTCAATCTGTGTAGTATTTTGATTTTATCTATATACATAAATTGTGTATATACCTTTTATATAATATACCTTGTGTATACGGATAAAGCCAAAATATTATACTACGCAGGTCGAATATCCATTGAATATCCATTTTCTTTCCAGTTGGACGGAAAACAATAGAAATCCCAAATAAATATCACAATCGCTGAATTATGTATAATATGGATGTGTATTATGAAAAACAATTATAATAAAATAAACGATGGCAAAAATATCAATCAGGCGTTTTGACGTCGACCATTTATCGATGCAACGACGTCTAAGTGACGTCGATTTGACGAATCGTTTCCAAGTACCCACTTCTGAAAGAATGTACTCTGATAAGACGCTCGTCTAGTGAAAGGGAGGTCCAGGTTCAAGCCCTGGCTGAGGTAAAGTTTTCACAATAAATGAAAAAAATAAAATCATGTGGACACTAACATCCGTCTTGGCTCTTATATCCTTTATTACTTCGTATCTGTGATTTCACATCAGAGCCTTATGAATTTTATTTGTGCACTCTAACAAATCCCGCGGGATTTGTCCGAATTTGTCGAGAAGGGTGAATCGGTATCTTCTTAAGTGGACTCGTAGAATTGATCCTAACGCTAGCGGGTGAGATTTAAAAGAACGACAGAGGAAAACGTTATACGATCGCAAGTGACAGTGCGCCTCTGATATTGTCAGATTTCGCGGTGCGTCGAATTTGCACTTGACTCGCGATTCGTGTACTCGTACCTGTCGAAACAGATTACACGCTGTCGATTCAATTCCCTCTCGACGTGTGTTGATACGAAAGCAGCAATCCAATAACCGGTGGATTAATCCTTTACACCCCATTTGAGAGTACGGCCGACGACGACGAGTAATTATCGGTTTGCGCGAATTGCATGCCGATTACTTGGGAATTGTAACAACGCGAAAAATAATTCCTCACATGTGTGTGTGTGAACAAACAACCGATCAACCGAGAAAAATCTATTACCAGCAGCATTTATGAAGAAACTACTTGTACAATATTAATTTATAATAAATCAGCCAACTCACAAGTTTATTAAAAGATATTACTAGGTATCCAAAATTTCATTTACACTTGTTGGACCTTCTAAACTAGATAATGAACTACCATATTTTATGCCATCAAACGTCGAATAATAAATAGTAGTACAGTCAAGCTAATTTGTAGTACAAAGTGGAAGGTGGGAACAAACGAGCTAATATAGATTTAAATAGTATAATTTAAGAAAAGAATTGGAATAATGAATTCATACATTTTTATAATACTGACTCATTATAACTTTTAATTTAATTTCATGCTAACTATTGTTCGACCATCTGCCATTATTTCTTTGAATATCTATTATTTGTATTATATAATTCAATATATATTTCTATATATAATTCAATATATAAATATATATTGAACATCTATTGATGTTGAGCATCAGCGTTGTTAAAATTAAAAATTTTCCCCTCTCGTTTCTTTTAACCACGTGTTGCTGAAGAAGGTCAATTTTTGTATTGATTGACGAGTGCTTAGTGATATCTCTTAATGGCTCGCGTGTTTGGGCGCTAATTTATTCATAACTTTTTTACTTAAAAACGGTCTTCTTATAATTCAATTTATAATATTAATCGATGATAAGCTATTTATCAATTCAACATCTCGAAACGGCAATCATGGACGTGAAAAGCGAACGCGGAGAGAATACAATGGACATCAACATTCGGAAAAGAGGAGAGAGAACTTGAATCTTCGCAGCTCAAATTTGCGGGGTCAAGTCAGTCATTTTTATTTCGAAGCGACAAAGGCAAACGGCTAGATTGATAAGAAATCTGCCGTTCCAAGAGCGAGACCGCGATTCTCGTACGGTCCGGCACCCCGGAAGCGCCGTTTGCGCGCGTCGATGGAGGCGTCGCGACGCGCCGACGTGGTCGCTCTCGCCCGTTTCCTTTCCCCCCTCGCTCTCTTCGCCCAACGACTCTAGCACGTGGCATCAAAGAGAAGGATATACATCGGGGTAGTCGGTCTTCCCGGCCAAACGACGACGACCCTTGCTCGTCGTCGTTTCAATCGCGCGCGCGGTGTCGAGAGCTCCTCTCACCCGAAAGTCCGAATAATACCGTCCCCCGGTTGGTCATCTCGTCGACCCGGAGCGATCGCCGGAGTACCTTGCGACGCGATCGAGTCGATTTCGAGCGCGGATTCTATTCCGGTATGTGGAATCTACATCGTTAAGTTCCCGCTGAGGAGATCAGTATCGCTGCCTTCTGGGCCATCCTCGATCGCTCGCCAGAGACGAGGGACAAACATGAAAGTCAGTTGATTTCATCCCCGGAACGGTCTGGGGATAGATTACATCATCCGGTAAGCTCGGAGAATCTTGTTGCAAAGTTACAGCTGTTTCCGACTAAATTTTAACTCGTTCGTGTATTTTAAATCTACGAGATAGATTGGTCAGTTACACGACACGCAATGATAGACCGTACGGGTTATCTATTCCGAAGGGACAATTATAATTGAATTTTGAAAATCATGGTGAAACGAAAATGCCGTCACACAAGCTTACGTGCGTCGCATTGAAAATAAACGAACTCGATCTCGTAATTGTAACAATACGAGTCATGTATTCCGAGACAATTATAATTGAACTTTGCAAAGCATGGTACAACAAAAACACCTGTCAGCTTTACGTCGCTTTGAAGATAAACAATCTTGTAATTAGGTAACAATACAAATTACCTAATCTTTCCGAAACAATTGCAACTGAACTGTGAAAATTATGGTAAAATGGGAACGCCGTCTCAAGCCATTTAAAAAATAAACAAACTGGATTCTGTAATTGTATAAATAACGGTACGAGTTATTCATTCCGAAAGAACAATTATAATTAAGTTTCGGAAATTATAATAAAACGGAAATGTCGTGACACGCTTACGTCGCTTTGACAGAATGGAGATTTTTATCTACTTTCTCGCATCTACGTCCATTATCTTAACAGTTGATTTCGTAAAAATCTAATTCAGCGGCACGGTAGAGGCACGAAATACACATTAACGCGTCGCGAGCCATTTCCTCCACGCTCGCCTCGGAGACGTATTTTTAGCGAAAGTCTACACCGTCGTACGCGGATTAATACACGTTAACGTGAACAATAAATTTCTCCCACAATAGTGCACTTCAGAATTCGGGAGGTCGGTGGAACGGCTTTCTCACGTCTGTTCAGGAAAAAAATTATTATGCAATTTAACAAGTTTTTGACTCGACGAAGCGCGTTCGTTCCGTTCACGGTTCGACTCGGCAAAAATTTCATTCGTCGCCATCGGCGCGGAGGAAGTCCCGTCTGCGGAAACGAAAGCCCGTCGTTGTCGCTCTGCGACGTGGCGATTAATTGTCTCAAAATCGCCTCGGAACGGCAAAAGTCCTCTCGCGGGAAGGACGCGAAGAGACCCTCGGCAGTGGAGAATCATCCGCGCGCGTATCTGCGAGAATAGAAACGAGTTTACGGAGGCAGGCAGACAAAATCGATATACATCGCGTTAATAATGAAGCGGCAAGGTCTATAACCTTCCGCAAGCGGAGTCGGAATCGACCTTTCTCGCGGGGGATATAGAGACACCGTCTCTCTTTCTCTCTTTCTCTCTCGCTCCCTTTGCGCGTGGCATTTCCGCGGCCGCGACCGCATGGAACTTTTGTCTACGCACAAGAGAGAGCGCGGCTTCTTTTTTCCTCCTCATCTCTCGCACTACGCGGCAGCTCTACTCCGGCGTGCGAAAATTTTACTCTCGCTCGCTGCGAATCGCGTGACAGCTCATCCGACTTTGGCCGCAAATGTCACGAATCGAGATAAATATCAGATCGCACGGGTGCATTTTGTCTCGTATTGGCGAATTTTTACGACGGGTACACTGGAGGATTGGTAATCCGATAATTGCGCGACAATTAATTGCGACGATATAATTATAGAATCTCTCAATGTTCCCCGTGCTGATCTCGTTACGCTCTTCATACCGAATGTTGTTACGCAGTTCGTCGAGGCAACGAGCGATTGCGTTTTTCATTAGCGTCGAAAACGCGTTTCCGTTCACTGGCTGATGCAAATCTTTCCCGCCCTTGCCGTTTTCCAAGTCCTCGACTCCGTTGAAACAATGAGCGACACTTATTTCCACCAATACGATGTTTACAATCCAAATCGCATTCCAGTTCTCCGGTTCTCCGGCTCTCTTTCTAGCATTTTTCGCCGAGCAATAAAGCGTGGCGTGACGCAACTACGCGAGATTATTCGATACGTATCGAGACTACATGATAACCGATGGTGAGAAAAACATGAATTTATTCGTCGAGGAATTTCGCATTTTTTGTAACATACTTTTTTTCATTATTACACTACAACAATACATTACGTCATTTAGCATTATCCTTATTTTTACATTTTAGAGTAGGTTGTTCCATTCGCTTGATAAGTTAGTTAATAGTCAAAACATTTTTTAATTAATAATTAATACATTATATCATCCATTCTTACTAAATTGGCAGATATTATTTCAATGTATTCTGATTAGTTTTTCAGTCTCATTTTTTTATTAAATTTACCCATACAGCATTTACATGAGAAAGATCTCTTTAAGGGGATCCTAACGCCGTCTGTTTTATCGACGTTCTTTGTTACAAGTAATCTTTCAATTGGCTTTATAGAAATGCAATTTCCAAGTCCTTGACTCCGTTGAAACAATGAGCGACACTTATTTCCACCAATACGATGTTTACAATCCAAATCGCATTCCAATTCTCCGGTTCTCCGGCTCTCTTTCTAGCATTTTTCGCCGAGCAATAAAGCGTAGCGTGGCGCAACTACGCGAGATTATTCGATACGTATCGAAACTATACGATAATCGATGGTGAGAAAAGCACGAATTTATTCGTCGGGGAATTTCGCATTTTTTGTAACATGCTTTTTTTCATTATTACACTAGAACAATACATTACGTCATTTAGCATTATCCTTATTTTTACATTTTAGGGTATGTTGTTCCATTCGCTTGATAAGTTAGTTAATAGTTAAAACATTTTTTAAATTAATAATTAATACATTATATCATCCATTCTTACTAAATTGGTAGATATTATTTCAATGCATTCTGATTATTTTTTCAGTCTCATTTTTTTATTAAATTTACCCATACAGCATTTACATGAGAAAGATCTCCTTAAGGGGATCCTAAAGCCGTCTGTTTTATCGACATTCTTTGTTACAAGTAATCTTTCAATTGGCTTTATGGAAATGCAAAACTCTTTTACGGAATTAAAGTACGCAGTAAAATCTAGACTATGCTGGTCGATTTTATATAAAAAACGAAAAAAAATTTACTAATTTTTGGTACTCTTGACGACAATATTTGCTTGATACAAGAATTCTACAATAAATATATACAAAATGAGACCAGCATACTCTAGGGACAACATATAAGAACAATATCGTGCAATTAGAACTAAGATTAATAGCCTAGAAAAAAAGATTACTTCTAATAAACGCAAGTCCAGAAATCCAAGTCTAGAAGAAGAGGAAAAGAGCAGTATGGCGTGTAGAAATGGTTAGTAAAGTTATATGGTACCCATACGGCACCGAAAGATTGCAGAAATATTGCATACACCTTTCACGCAACATTGTAACATTGCATGGAGCTTGCGAAATGTTTCAGCAACGTTGTTGCAAGCTTGAAGCAACATTGAAATGTCCTCCCTCAGATGTACCTATCACAATGTAACATTGCAGTAATGGCACGGTGCAATGTATTTGTAATATTAATTTCATTATACGTTATTTATATGAATATGCAGGATACTTATGATTTTAATAGATTGTTCGGAAAGTTCGTTTTAAATTTCCTATACATATATGTATTTATAATAGATAGAAAATTTGAAACAAACTTTCCGAACAATCTAATAAATAAAATTTGCGAATGTAAAGACACCCAAGAGATATGTATGAAAAAATTGCAACAATTTTTGTTATCGCTCTTGGATGTCTATTATATTGTATATTCTCAAACTTCATGTATTAAAATCTGAAGTACCCCACCGATACCATGCAGTAATATCGGAAATCACGAGACTATTAGGCGTCGCTATACATGCTATTAGGCTGCGTTTGGAATACATGAGAAATAATATAAATTTGAAAAATCTAAATAGTATTATAATACGTTACAAATATATTTTGCAAACTTTATAATATTTCTACAAGGTTACTGAAACGTTGTTGGCGAAATATTACAATTGAATGTCTCCGAACCGTCTGTGCAATATTACATTGTAATTTGCAATGTTGCAATGTTCCTGAAATGTTTCTGAAAGCTTTGGTGCTGTATGGGTATTGACGATACTAGAATTCGATCCAAAATCTCTGTCTGAGCAATGTGTAGCTAATAAAATTGCTGCTTTCTCATAAAAGTTGCAAATTGATTGGCTATAAAGTTCTCGGACCGAGTAGAACGTGGAATTAAAAATCTCGATAATTGACGCTTTTAATTCCGTTTCCTATCTTATCGACACTGCTCGAGTTCTGCCCGCGATTTATTTTTCTTATTTTTTCACAATAATTTTTACACATAACAAATAGTTAAAAAGGTTAAGAAACACGACACATTAAACATGAACAAAAGAAGTGAAGCATGACGCGAACGTGAAAGAGAAGTGAAGCACACCGCCCATCGAGAAAACCAATCAGCATCGCGGAAAAGAGGCCTCGACTGTTCGATATTAACGACATTCACGCCGGTAACGTCTCTTTTTTAGAAAGGGATTATAACTTCTAACTCTTCCCGTATATTTTTGTTTGCCCCAGTCACCTTCGTGTCGCCCTAATTACTCCGGGATCTCGTTAGTCTTTCCTTTGACGTACCGTGAAATATAATACGCGAAACCCAGTTTCGATGAAAATGCATGTTCCGTCGCTTATTTTGCCGGTTTATCGAGAGGCGGAGTCGAGATTACGACCCATTAAATTACCGTGCTTGATTAGCAACGCCTCGTTAAGCAACCTTGGTAACAATTATAATCTGATGGGAAGAAGATATTATGCTGTAACGCGAAACATCTTATATTCTCTGCAAAATGTTAACGACGTCTCGCGAACGTGTATCCAGCTGGAAGGACACGGGCTGGGGACACAATTGAGAAATATCGTACGAGATTGGAATCACAATCGCAATCGCAATTAAATGCAGAGGAGACTAATACAATACAATTGTCCAGCGCTATCGTCGCCGAACGATTGAATCTCGAGCGAAGAACACGCGTTCTTCATCTCGCGTTCGTCTCACGTCATTTGAGCGGCCCGTAATCGTCGCGCAAAGTTCCCCAAAGTGGAAGAGATTTAATTAGCTTGGAAAGCGGTGCCTCATGCCTTCGCGGTGTTTCCGGTGCGGAGAGGCCGAGCGTCGCGGAGCGGCCGATAGTGAAGGGTTTACGGAGAAGAGAAGAGCGTACTATACATATATCGTGCACGCGACGCCACTTGGCCGGCATGCAGAAGCCTAGACTTGGCTAGACTTCTAGGCACCCTCGCTTGATAAAGGAACGATGCTCGGCTAGACGCGCCGTCGTGCCAAGGCCCGCAAGAAAAATCTCGCCATTTGTACTAACCAGACGGACTCCGTTTCCCCTCTGCGGCTCTGTCTCCGCCCTGCCGGAAGTGATCGCTCTGACCCAGTCGTCGCGTCAGTAAAAAATGCGGCTAGTTTTTTTTAAATAAAAATCGCTCTTTCCGGAGAAATTTTGATTTGTAGGTACGTAGATACGACTCCGTGACTCCTCCCACTCCTTCGCGTAGTTCACTTTACGACGCGATACTTTGCATCTCGTACCGGCTCGTTTGTAAACGGTTGCCCGCGGACACGACGTCCGCGCAAAATCCATTTGTTGTCGGAATCTACGAAACGGCATATTCCTCCGCCTGCAGTCTGTGCTTTCAGGAATCGTCAATTATCCTTGCCTCGCGAGGCAAAATAAAGGTCTTACGACATTTCTTTTCTTCAAAACGGAAACGCCCGTCAGTTTTTCCCTTTTTATATTTTATATGTGTATACATAAAAGGGCGCATTGCTCTCGACGGGTATCTTGAATCCGCGCAATCCTCGCGAGCATCGCGTCGGCAAAAGTTGTTAGCGATGAAGCAGCTTTATCATATTGACTTTCTGCCGTTACGCTCCGAGTATCTTAACCGATATAAATTCCTCCTTTGAGCATCGCGATCTTTGAGAAAAGAGAAATACCGCAAATACAACTTTACATCGCGCTAAATGCAGCGTCTACCCTCAGATCAGTGGAATGCTCACACAGAACGAAGTCAAAATGACATCGAAACGTCATCACGACTGTCTTAAGTTACCTTTTGATTGTGACAAAAGTTATTCAAATTTCAATTTTGAAATTTAGAGATGCCGTTTGACACGACTCATTTTTAATACTTATAATTAGGACTTAAATATAGTAACAATGAGTAGTGACGGGTACAAAATGTTCGTTTTTACAAAAATAATACTATTCTCCAATAACTATTTCTACAGAGGCAACATCTGCAGACAAATTGTTTTCCAAAAAGTTGCAGATGAGAAAGCATACAACATGTTTTGTTATTAAAAACATTGTGAGCAAATTTGTAGTAGAAATTTACCAATATCTGTTGGCAGACTACATGATAAAGTGACGGCAAATAGCGAGCAGATCTGTTGAAAAACTACGAAGAAGATTGTCGAAGTTGATGGCAAATTGATGGCAAAAACTGAGCGGGCTGCTGACATGACTTGTCGACAGATTGGTAGCAAACTTTGTTGTTTGAGATTTATATTTTGTAACTTTCCCGCTAGATGGACGCGTGGCATAAGATTTTCTCGTAAGGAGAAAACTGCACGCGGTGTTATAAATCAAAATTGCTCATTTGTAATTATATATAACTTTGCACAATTGTACACAATTATATATAATTACAAATAAGTAAG
>NW_011967030.1:100739-105155 GCF_000949405.1 Vollenhovia emeryi | reverse complement strand
CATGTTATCTTGACTCTTAAACGATTTTTTGTTTTGCTTGAGTACTCATTAGGAGCGAACCTACTTTGGAACATTTTTCAAAAAACTTGCTGTATCTTTTCCATAAAATCTTCTAAAATAAATCTGATATATGCTAGTTAAGAAGTCATCCTTTAACTATTAATTAGGCATAAATCAATATTTGAAGAAGACTTTGTTTTTAAATGGCGGACAATAAATTAAAGTACAAAATTTTTTCCGAATTAGGTCACCTGCACCTAATTCGGAACAGCTGAATTTTGACCTGCTCCGCATATATAGTATATTAAATTATGACAGTTAGGAAATGTTGTGGTAAATAACGTTTTTTCCATTCTTCAAAACTATGAGAGAGATTAGAGGTGTTCCGAATTAGGTTTGTGCACTTATTTCGGAACAAAATTTATCATACAAAACTGAACAGTAAAAAGTCTGAATTTATGTATAACAAGTTTAAAATATAATAAAAAGAGCTTTAAACCCATTAAATTTAAGGTGCTGGGTAAATATTATACACAAGGTAACTTTATATTTGGGAACACGCTGAAAAAACAAAGACACCCAATTTTAAACCAACTTGATAATTATTATAAAAATAATTCCTGAAAAATAATTTTTTAAATAATTTTTAAATAAATAAAAAGCGGAGGTTAAGGAATTGTGATAAGAACGCGTCTGTTTAATTTTAAAAAATACAAGTAATTTAAAGCAAGATAAATTTACAAAAAATGAAAAAGTTTGTGAAACAGACATGCATTTTGGACTATTTACAACTGTTTACACAAAAAATTGAATTTTAAGTAATATTTCAGAAAGCTACAATAAATTACCTTTTAGATGGCTATTTCAGCTGCTAGAATCAATGTATAAACATAAAATAATGAATCATTTAATTTTACATCAAGCGCAAACTGCCTAACCTCAGCCTACAATTGTCTGTTTTCATATACAGCCGCATTTCGCAACAACATAGTTTTATAATTCACTTAAGCAGCGATTATCTTCCCTGAACCTTTAACTGTTGTTTAAGTCCAAAACATAAGTGAATGAGCAAGTGATATAAGAAAAATATGAAATTATTGTAATGACCGTATCTCATCCTGCTCAGAAGCGCGCTGTCATGACACCAAATAACAGAAATAGGTATGCTATTATCAATTATTTTCTATATCTACTGCTCTTTTCTTCAATTCACAAACTTTATTTATGATGCTCTTTATCGCCAGCATCAAAATTTAACATTACGTAACAGCTAACAGGAGAAAAATGAAAGTGTTCCGAAATAGATACTGTTCCGAAATAGGTTCGCTTACCCTACGCGCGGTACTTTCGGTGTGTTAGATAATCGGAAGTTCGCAAGTGCCCTTCCGCATCTGCCACGTCCTTGTGCACTCTTTCGGTCTCGCAGTCGCAACGTGACGCGGCTGGTACCAACTCCGTATTTAACACCTTTAGATTTGTTTTTCCTCGCGGCCCCGATAGTGTATTAAAGAAGAGTTGCAGATGTACCGGATCCCCGAGGTGCCGGACAGTCGGTTGTGGCAATAACTCTGCGGTCGCTGGCAGATGCGAGAGGCAGGGAGCCGCTTGATCAATAGTAGTAAATGGATCGTGGGTGCCGCGACATTCTCCTTCTATTTCCCAGACACAGTAGCATAGAATAATATTATAATTGATCTATCAAGATGTTATAACGCGCAGGTAAAGATCTTGTCTGTCGCGTAATACAGGTACTTAGGAACGATTGAAATATTAACCGGTAGGGAAAGATTGCATGTCAAGGTACCGTCTGCTCCCTGGGCCAAGGTCTCTCGTGTATTTTTCCCGGATTACCGACGCTTTCGAGAAGCAGTCTCGTCTGCGTATTTTGCAGAGCACATGCGAGAGCTTGTTCCACAAACACTCGCGCGCGATTTCGACAAATAACTTGGCGCACTGACTCACGTCACGGTCGGATCCCCGAGCCTCAAGCCGAATTTATCCAGCCAAAATTTCATTTTGTAAATGCGAACTGCAAAGACCCAATCGAGATGTGTATGTCATAACGAACTTTCAGTTGCAATATCACGGAATGCGTTTATTTTAAGATAGGACATGTTACAGACAGCCCATGATGAAACGCATATACATTTAATAACTCCGTCGTAAACTATTCGAAGATCAGCCGTTCGCGTTTTCTTCTTTTTTTTACGCGTCATTTACGCTTGGTATTAAACCAGGCTAATAGTATTATTAATGTTTGCACAAGTTGGCATTTCAAAAGTCATTATACTTATACGCGTTTAATATTTGTCCGCAGAGTGTACCCGTGTTCCTAACGAAAACCCGCCAAAACTTTTCGAGAAAATCTCGCGCTGCTGTTATCCGGTCGATGCGTGTCGCGAAGAAATCGCGGCGATACGTCGATGCACCTTGGAGGAAGCGTGCCAAGGTCATCGTGGTCGGCGCACGTGGGGAATGCTTTCCGGAGCCGCGTATCGTCCGGCCGTTTCTACCCCTCGACCCCCTCAAATTGTTTCCTACATGGATTCTTTTTCCACCGACCAATTGAAAACTAAGTAAGTCCATTGAGTCCATATAAAAGACGGGTCGAAAAGAGCACGACGTATCCTTTACGACTGACTTGACGAAACTAGGACATGCTGTAGAATCGATATGTCCGTTGTCCCGTCAAGTTTCAATTCGGTATTCCGGATCAATACCGTCGGTCAGGTCGTGCAAACCGAGGCTCATTGTCATTTAAGGACGTGGAATGAGAAGGGGTGGGAATGAGAGAGAAAGGGAGGACTCCTCTCTAAAAAAACCAGGGCTTATGAATCACCAGAAGACTCTGACGTGACTCTTGTACAAACTGTCCTTTATCCGAGACGATTTGCGACAAGGATCGATCTGAGGGATACCTCGTAACAGGTTTGTGCGCCAGGACTTTAATTTTGTCTAGGCGGTATACATCGTATCGAGGAATTACAAAGTTAAATCGCAAGGGAACCGGAGATGAACGATTAAATTTTAGTGAGGGCACGTCCGAACATTTCGTACGTCGATTTCAATGCACTTTGTGTGGTCAGTGAATTGGTTACTCAAAGTTAAATTGCTATTGCTAAGTCTATATAAAGACCACCTGCCATTAGAAACCGCCGAGAGTCGTCACGATTATTTGTTTTGTTTGGCTCAAAATGAAAGTATTTCGGGCGGAGAAAAAGCAACGCCTTCGCCAAACTTTAATTCAATCTAACTTTATTGCTTATGGCCGCGCGCCATCGTGCAAGTCTCTTTAGACAAACATTTTTCGTATCGGTTGTATATACTGATAGAAAAATATGTAGTGTTTGAAACTGTAATTGCAGAGTAAAATAATTATAGTCAGGAATATTATTTTTATAGTAATTATTACTATAATATTAGTAATAGCAACCATATAGACACAGTCATGTCAATTATTTAAAAAATTATTATAAAATATAAGCTTTTAACTATTATCCTGTTAAAAAATCCAAGTAATAAATAGTAAATTAGTTAATTATTTTTATATAGTAAATATCATACAATCACAATAATAGTAAATTTAACTACATTTCTATCATCCATCTTACTAATCATATGGTAAACAAAAGTGAAGAGATTCGGAATGTCCTCACTAGAGGGACGTGCGGTATAAGACTTTCTCGTAAGAAGAAAACCGCATGTGGTGTTATAAATACGGATAAGTTTATACACTCGTATACGATTACTTATCTTTTCTTTGAAAGATGATTTCTTGTACTGTTCTTTATAAGTGCAAAGTGATGTAACCAATGAACATAGTGAACGCAATGTATATACAGGGTGCTTCAGACCACCCGTACAGCCCCTTTATTTCGGAAATAGAACATTTTAGAAAAAAATATTTCAGGCAAAAGTTATACGATTTTAAAAGGGCTATATAATGAAAAAATAAATTTTCGAAAAAAATAAATCTTTTATGGTTATATGGAGGTCGCTGTCATTTTTTTAAATGGAACTCCCTACTGTTTAATATACTATCTTATTCTACTAATTAATATAAACAACTTTTGTCTGAAACATTTTTTGATTTGCCTAATACTTTTTGAGACATTCAAGACAAAATTTATAACTTTTTATATGTTTAGCTTATAATATCTCGATAACTGTTTGTCGGAGGGAAAAGTAGTATGGGACTTTTTTACTTGATTTAGTCTCAGGAATATGCTGTTGCAATGGTGTTTCAATTATTGAAAAATTTTGTGTATGTAAATTTTATGTGTTGCAATATTGGAACACTTTTACAACAGCATATTCTTGAGACTAAATCAAGTAAAAAAGTCCCATACTACTTTTCCCTCCGACAAACAGTTATCGAGAGATTATAAGCTAAACATTTAAAAAGTTATAAATTTT
>NW_011967030.1:95398-100016 GCF_000949405.1 Vollenhovia emeryi | reverse complement strand
TATATAGGAAGAAGCACTAACCTTGACAATTGTTTTGATTTTTGATATAACATGTTTGTCGTCCAACGTGAATGTTTATAGGCATCGTCTAATTCTATCCTTAGAATTTTATTTATCTGTGTGCGGATAAAATTTTTATAAAATCGCTGTTATTGTACCTGGTATAAGTGTATTTCGTGGTCTAAGAATTTTAAATGTGGGGGAATGAGACCAAGTCTTATGCATGACTTAATAAATTGAATGCGTAATCTAGATTTCGTGTGAGCAATGTAAAACATCATACTTCCACTAAGCCACATACAAAATAGTTTTCAATTGGTGAAAGGGTTAGCCGACATCAAGTTAGATACAAGTTTTCAATTCTTATCGCTTGATGTGGTTTCCTTATTCACCAATATTCCACTTGATTTGGCCTCCAACAGCATAAGAAAACGATGGAACTCTATCTCTAGGGGTACGGCCATTCCTCTTGATGAATTCATGATAGGCGTCAATCTCGTTCTTAACTCTACTTTTTTTAAATTTAACAATCATATTTATAAACAGATCTTCGGCACTCCTATGGGCTCCCAATTGGCATAGGAGTGTCGCAGAATATTCCTTGAGAATGCCACTGGTGTGACAGTGGAGATGTACAAAACAAACGTTTATGGAGTATTCCATAGACATTTCTTTCAGAATGTATTTTATTAAATTATTCCCGGAGTGTTCTTTAGATATTCCTAAAGAGATGTTTCATGAACATGCCAGCGAGAATGTTCACTGAATGTTATTTGTAAAAGGCTCATAGAATATACATATAAGAGTGTATCAGAAACGTTAATGGAATATTACACTTGACACGGAATTATTCAATGCTAAGTGCGATATTCCATTAATGTTTCTGATACATTCTTATATGTATATTCTACGAACCTTTTACAAATAACATTCGGTGAACATTCTCGCTGGCATATTCATGGAATAGTTTTTCAAGAATATCTAAGGAACATTCTGAGAATAATTTAATAAAATACATTCTGAAAGGAATATTTATGAAACACTCCATAAACGTTTGCTTCGTATATCTCCACTGTCACATCAGTGACATTCTCAAGGAATATTCTACAGAACAATACAGCAGAAGTTTGTATGCTTATATAGTTTATATGTAACACAAAAAGATACAATTAAAAAGTTTTTGTACTAATAAGTATTAGTAAAAGTACTATATATACAGGATGTATCTGAATGGTCTGTACTTATGAACTTGCAACTTTTCCGTAAGAACAAAATTTGCGCATACGTTTCTCTTTCGAATGAATTAAAAAGCTGCTGTTATGTCCGTGGCAAAACCGAAGTGTAAATAAACACAGTTTGTAACTCCTATGCGATTTCACGTAAAAATTTCTCCAACCGTTGCAGGAAAATTTCGAACTGTCGTAACTCCAGAAGGAAGCGTTTCTGACCCTATATGTTCATGGGACATTTCTGTTTGTTTTGGTCCCTGATATTTATATTCCCAAAATTTGTACAGACCATTCAGATACACCCTGCATATACCTCTTTATCCTAAAAATAAACATTATATTAATTTTTTAATATTTTATAAAAAATATATTTTATATAATAAAAGCACACGAGAACATGCAATTAAATGTTCTATTAATATTTAGTTGGAACATCGGCGGAACTTTCCCCAGTTGTCATATTGATATTTTATGAATATTCCTGAAATGTTTCATTGAAATATTTAAATGTTCCATTCATGTTCCATGCAACATACGACATAAGACAATGTTTGTTCCAAGTACATTCCACTGAAATGTTTCAAACATATTTTACGTTGTGCCAAATGGGGATACCAGCAATGTTCCATGGAACATGAATGGAACATTTAGATATTTCAATGAAACATTCCAGGAATATTCATAAAATATCAATATGCTAATTGGGAGCTCCCTCCTCTCTCCGATAATTGCAGACATGGTTCTTGATGACATAGAAAATGTAGCCATCCGAAGTCTACCTTTCACTCCTCCTTTTTATTTTCGATATGTTGATGACATTCTTATGGCGTCTCCTCCCGAATACATTGACAATCTTTCCACTCCTTACATGACAGACTAAGGTTTACCCTAGATATTTCCACAGATAACTAAATTAGTTTTCTTGATGTTGATATCATGGTCTGTGATGGTTCCTTTGTTTTTGATTGGTACCATAAACCCTCCTTTTCTGGACGCTTAATTTCCACTCACATCATCCCATCTGCCATAAAAAAGGCGTGGTTTTTGGACTTGTTGATAAGATTTTCAGAATATCAGATCCACAATTCCATGATAGTAATCTCAGGTTGATCATTAAAATCCTACAAAACAATTGTTATCCCCTTCCCTTTATCTTTTCCACCATACATCAAAGACTCAAATATTATAGTTTTTCAAACTTCTCCAAGGATCATGATATTCCTGAGATTAAAATCGATGAGACTAATAAAAAGTTCTTTATTGTTCCCTATGTGAAGTTGGTGTCTGAGCAATTTGCCAGAATAGCACAGAATTTTGATCTCAGGATCGCCTATGCCTACCATCAACCTTTAAAAAAAACACATCATCGTCAAAAAGGACAAACTGGATCGATTGGCACGTAATGATGTGGTCTATAAAATATCTTGTAAAAACTGTGTGGCTACATATGCCGGCCAAACAAAAAGGCAATTAGAAACTAGAATCAAAGAACACCACTCTGATATCAATAGAAATACTTTGTCCCCCTCTGTCATCTCTGCCCATAGAATAGACATGGACCACGATTTTGATTGGGACAATGTCCGTATACTTGACGAGGAATCATCGTACAGCAAAAGATTGATATCGGAGATGGCACATATAAAATGCCAAATTGCTCCTATAAACAAACAAACGGACACAGATCTATTAACCACTGAATATTTTCCGATTTTGGATTTGCTCCCCCCTTCATAATAATCCTAGCACCCCCTCTCCTCCTCCCTAGTCCCACATTCCTTCTCTTCCTTCAACGACTTATTTTATACCTAGCTTTTGTCCGCTATCCGTCACCCAAGGAGAACAGAAAAGTCAAAATAATGTCAATTTGACACCAAATTGACCAAATTTACGTTATTTTTTGGTCATGATTAAAAATCTTAATTTCAGATAACTTAAAAATGACTTTATATTGACTTCTTAAAAAAAATTTTTTTTCTTAATATTTAGAAAATGTGATACGTTTCTTGACTGTATAAATGCTTATTATTATAAAAATGTATAATATAAAAAGTAGTCATAAAAAGGTCTTGATTTGACTAACAATAATCCCAACCCAGATAGAACATAAAACTCATAATGACGTCATTATGACTATCACAATTTTATTTATCACATAAAAGTTATCTGGACATATCTAGAAAACTATTAAATGTTGAATAAAATCATGATAATGTCATAATGACGTCTTTATGAATTTTATGTTCTACCTGGAATAGAGACATGTATGATAGTAATATATAAACGTTATACCCAGGTAGAACAGAAAAGTCATAATGATATCATCATGACATTGTTTGTCACTTAAAAGTCACTAATAAAAAATGATGCAAAAATGATGTAAAAATGAAAAAGGAATCGTACACTATATTATAAATAAAAACATCCTTTGGTTTTTAAAATATTTATATCGTTTTAATATACATATTGTTGAAGTAAAATATTGTTTATTAAAAGATGACGTCCTAATGATATCATTATGACTTTTCTGTTCTACCTGGAATAGTAAGGTAAGATCTGTGCACAATGGAGAAATAAGAATAAATATTAGCTATTATAAATAAAGAAATATAAAGAGTTCTAGAATCAGTTGTAGAATTAGCCAATTTTTCCAACCAAGCCAATAAGAGTGATATTATTTTTGTGATATTATTTTGTGATACAATAATGTTTGTATGAACTTGTATTGATAAGAATGTTTTTTTTAAGTGCAATTTTTAATGTTGGTATCAACTCGTATTGAAAAGAATGTTTTTGTCAAGTGCAATGTTTGTATGAACTTGTATTGATAAAAATGTATTTTGTCAAGTGCAATTACAGATAGTGTACTCAATTTTATGCTATCTTTTTCACCTTTTTGACATTATTTAATAGTTATTATTTTAATAGTTGCAAAATAAATATTTATTTTATTGAATGCAAGCAATCAAGAGGATTAGAAAATTACAAAAACTCATGTTTTAATCATGATTTGATCATTTTCTCATCATTTTGACATTATTTAGATATCATTTTGATGTCATTGTGATTTCCTGTTTTACATACCTAGTTAAAAATCACTTAAAAATCATTGCTACATCAAGAATTTGTCACAAAATGCTCCTAAAAAGTGTATCGAATGACATCATCATGATTTTTCCTAAAATGAGTTCTATTTGATGTCATTATGATATTATGATTTTGTGTTCTACCTGGGTATTTGACTGCTTATGACATATTTATTACAATCATTACATCAATCACAACCATTATCACAAACATTAGTATATCAGAATTTCATCACATTTAAAATTATGAAACGTCTGATATTGCGACACATAATTTCTACGTTGACTTTTATTCACGAATTT
>NW_011967030.1:86763-95257 GCF_000949405.1 Vollenhovia emeryi | reverse complement strand
TGTTAACGATAAATAAAAGCCTTTAATCACATCACCGGCGTTCCATTGTATGAGAACATCCTGCCATCTTTGGTGCAGCGTGGAACAATAAGAGGTGATACCTTAAATTCTATGCTGTTTACAGTAACGTATACATATAAATTGCGTATAATATTGACTTATAAACTTTGCACAAGTTATATCTAATCTTATATCTTATATCGTTAATAATAAAAGTCAACGTAGAAATTATGTGTCGCAATATCAGACGTTTCATAATTTTAAATGTGATAAAATTCTGATATACTAATGTTTGTGATTGATGTAATGATTGTAATAAATATGTCATAAGCAGTCAAATATAACGTTTATATATTATACTATCTACATGTCTCTATTCCAGGTAGAACATAAAATTCATAAAGACGTCATTATGATATTATCATGATTTTATTCAACATTTAAAAGTTTTCTAGATATGTCCAGATAACTTTTATGTGATAAATAAAATTGTGATAGTCATAATGACGTCATTATGAGTTTTATGTTCTGTCTGGGTATCATATTACGAATGGTCAAACTAATGTCAAAATTATGTCACAATTTTGACATCAAGAAAGCATCACAAATTTATGCAACTTGACATCATTTTGACGAACTAAAATTTGATTATATTTTGACATCATTTTGACTTTTTTGTTCTTCTTGGGCACTATGTTAACATCACGGTCACAGTTCAACATGTCTATATGTGAGTACATACCTTTCTTCTTTTCCTTTGTATGGCACTAACTTATTATTTTACAATGGTTTGTGTGCTTCGATTGTTACAGCTTTCTCTCAACGTAATACGTCTAATTTATTTGCGATTGCTTATACAACTTGCGTTGGTTTATATTATACATTTTATTCGGTTTGACTGCGCTATCTTCTAATATGTATGTCCCTTTATTTATCATAATTTTATCCAATCGACTGCTTATACGGTTTTTTAAGTTTATATTAATACTATGAACTCATTTATGGATTGATTATTGTTCTCTTCGATATACTGAGGATGGTCCGTTAAGAACCGAAACGTCTAATATATATATATAATTAATTATAATATATAATATATATATATAATTAAATATTAATTGAACACTAACATCTTCTTCTGGCTCTGAGCCCCTTAATTTTATTGTTTGATTTTGTCATGCGAGCCATTGTTACTTAATTTACTATTCATTACCTGAATATTTTAACAGAATAATAGTTAGAAGCTTATATTTTATAGTCAATTTAAAAAATAGTTGGCATTACTGTGTCTATATGGTTGCTATTACTAACATTATAGTAATAATTACTATAAAAATGATATTCCTGACTATAATTATTTTACTATGCAATTATAGTCGCAAATACTACGTACTTTTCTGTCTGTGCGTAACACTAGCACGAAATATGAGATGAAAACGGATATGTACGGAGCATTACGTGGCCGGTACTACTACTTTGTAATTGCGATATTCCTGCGGACTCGCGCAAGCACGAATATGCCGCATTCACGTGGAACAAACTATACGTTATCGACCGTCTAATACCCGTGGCAACCCGAATATATTAGAATGTTTATGGATTGACACGAACACGTGGCGATTCTTTAAGTATTATTCAACGAAACATCTGATTTCCTCGCGGAGAAGTCCCCCGTTTTCGCCGCTATCAAATGTCGTGCGAGCGTCCCAGGGTCGTCTTAAGCATTGATACGCCCGTGTGCCAGCCCGAATAATTGCCGCCCCTCCCCCCTCCCTTGTGCTGAATCTAAATAAATCAAAATTTATTTTGTTAAATTGAATAAGGTGGGAAAATTTTCTTCTTATAGAATCAATAAATAAAACAGTTCTTTTTTATATAAAACGGCTTCTCTTTTGACATAAAGCGCTTTCCCATTTGACATAAAATACAAGTACCTATCCAATGAAAGATATGCCGACCTCCTATAATCGACAAACGGCAGTCAATTTTTAGAGTGATTATATGCATTGTTTGTTTCCTTACATAATCCGATATCTTCGAATTGTTCTTTGGAGATAATTTAGTAATAATATCAGTCAACCTCCCAGACAGCACACGATATCCTATGGATGTCCTGGGAACATTCTTAGGACATAAGGACGTCCAGAGAATGTCTTTAAAACGTCCTCAGGAGATCTGTGCTGTCTGGGCTTATACTTGAAATACTAATTTTAGCGAATTTAATTAAATTCAAATTTATTTTCAATAATGTTTTTCATAAAGGATTTTATATTTGTCAATTTCTAGTTCTGCACTGATAGAAAAATATAGTCATTTTTGGACCCAACCATATTTTTATAATTCCTCCAACGTAAGTTATGGTTGACCTAACAATGTACATTTTCTATCAGTGTGGAAACAAATTTGAAATACCGCAACGTTACTGGGTCGCAATATCTTTAGATACCGTTTTGATGTCTTGTTTCCCGCAAGAATTTGAAAAACAAGGCACTGTTGTATTCTATCAAAATTTTTACTTTCAACTAAAATGTGCCGTTCCTTGTGCCGTCCGTGTACGGCGCACACTCTACACACGCGGTCAAGACGGCTTTCCTAATGAGAAAGGATTCGTCGATCGACATCGAAATGATGTCGAATCGACGTCAATTCGACGGTGGCGATGTCGATTCGACGTCGTTTCGACGTCGATCGACGAATCATTTCTCACTGGGTTGGAGCGTCCGTATAATTCGCGAGCAATCGCAGCTCGACGATTACTCGAGAAATGTCCCACGATCGCAATAGCGATTGTGATCGAAACGCATGAGAAAAGAAAGGCAATGCAACGCAGCGGTCGTGGAAAATGGGGACGTCATTTCGTGATCGTCAACCTGAATTTAATGTCCGAACCTCCAACTTCCTCCTTACACTGACAAAAAAATGGTTGCAGTTACCACAATCTCACTATAATTTATAGTCATTTTAGGAGCCAACTATTTTTATAATTCTTCCAACCAAGTAAGTTATGGTCGACCTAACAATGTATTATAGTTCTCATAGACACAATATTGGTTCATTCAACTTATGATATGGTTGTCATAAAACAAAACGAGCTTTTAATTTGGTAAAGTGTATTATAAATATCGCAATAACAACCACAAGTTAAATTTCGAATAGCCATATGTAGTAGTAGGTAATAATCGTATTTATATTGGAAATAATATTACCCGCTTTTTATTATATAGTATACATTGCGTTCACTATGTTCATTGGTTACATCACTTTGCACTCATAAAGAATATTACAAGAAAGTATAAGTGTATAAACTTATCCGTATTCATAACACCCTATGTGGTTTTCTTCTTACGAGAAAGTCTTATACCGCGCGTCCCTCTAGTGAGGACATTTCGAACCACTTCACTTTTGTTTACCATATGATTAGTAAGGTGGATGATAGAAATGTAGTTAAATTTACTATTATTGTGATTGTATTTACTAAATAAAAATAATTAATTTATATTATTTATATAATAGTTAAAAGCTTTTTATAGTAATTTTAAATAGTTGGCACCACTGTGTCTATATGATTACTATTACTAATATTACAGTAATAATTACTATAAAAATGATATTCCTGACTATAACACAGGTTTACACGGTTTTGGACCCGAGCAGCCAAAAGGTGTTTTTAAGGTAATTTTCGGCGCTGATCACAAATCTGCAGTCCGTTTTATGCCATCAGGTCAGGTTTTCGAGATAAATGATTGAACCATTTTTATCAATTTTCAACCATAAATTGTCATTTTATTTGACAAAATACAAAAAATTAGAAATGGAGTGCAGTGGAACTGAGCCGTTTGTATTGTTTTGGGTCCGTTTGACGTGTTAGAGACCAACAATAATCGCTAAGCATTCCTTCATCCCAAAAACCTTTGTAGTTTCTCTCATACAAGGTGTGTCCCAAAAGTCATGAAATATATTTTTTTGCCGCACCCCTTCTGGTCGCAGCGTGTTCAAACCTGTTGGGTGAGGTAGGGGGGGCCCTTATCTTCATTGCGCACCAACGGTCAGTTTGCTGCGAGAATCAGAAGAATCAGAATAGCAGATTTAGTGCAACCTTGTTTCGAGACCACGTCAAGACGCGCGATGGCTACTTTCGAGCAACGTTGGGCGATCAAATTTACGTAACGATGCGATGCACAATAGTTTTCGGAATGTTCAGAGTGTCAGCTAATAACTGAACACTTATTCGTCGGTCAGAATTTAACAAATCACACACACGAGTCACATTTTCATCGATTTGGTTGTTGATTCTTTGAACCTCTTCACCCACTTCGAAACTTGCACATACGATAGAGCAGACTCCCCGTACGCTTGCTTGAGCAATTCGTGAGTTTCGGTAACTTTTTTGTCGAGTTTTGTGCAAAATTTGATCGCCCAGCGTTGCTAGAAAGTAGCCATCGCGCGTCGTGACGTGGTCTCGAAACAAGGGTGCACTAAATCAGTTATTCTGATTCTTCTGATTCTCGCAGTAGACTGACCGTTGGTGCGCAATAAAGCTAAGGGTCCCCCCCCTCCTCACCCAACTGGTTCGAACACGCTGCGACCAGTAGCGGTGCGGTAAAAAAATATATTTCATGACTTTTGGGATACACCCTGTATGTTACAAACATATGAAATCTAAAAAATCTGACCTGATGGCGGGAAACGGGCGACGGATTTGAATTCGGCGCGCAAAAATACGTGAAAAAACACTCTTGTTTTCTCGGGTCCAAAAGTTGACCGATATTTGTAAACCTGTGTACCTAATTATTTTACTATGCAATTATAGTTTCAAATACTACATATTTTTCTATCAGTGTATTTTTTGTATGAGCTTTTGATACTATTAACTGTGAGAAGATATTTCGTCAGGTTTTAAAAAACGAAAGTATGGAAGCGCAGTCAAATCCTCGAAATTTCATTTATTAACAAACTTTCATTATATTAGAACGTAGGAAAGTTTGTCGACGTCACGATGGCACTCGGTGGAGAGAGAACTCACGGATTTTTTTTCCCTTGGGCAGCTCTGTCCCTCTGTGACCCTCGTTTTATTCGTTACCCTTCTGTTCCGTGCGCTTGTTCGGGGTTCACTCGCGATATCAACTAGGAGAGCATTCGCTATTATTGCATATAACGTCATAAAAAAACCAGACGGTGTTAGGGTGGCAGTGGATGGGCGCGAAGCCGCTTTCACGTTGGAAATATGATAAAAAGGGACGGCTTCCTGCACAAGAGCGCGGAATCTCGAGATGACAATTCTCTCTTCTCCCCCTATTTTATTTCTCTCTCGTTACTCCTCGGGGACTCGTCTCAAGGAAATTCTTCAAGCGATGATCCGTCTTGTTTTTAACTATTTCTGACACGTCGCAGCAAATGTTGATGATATTTCTCTCAGCAATATATGGGCTATAAATATGCTATAAAGTCCTCTTCCTCGAGGCTTTATTTGAATGTATTCTATTGTTTCGACTTATTTTGAGCCCAGTAGAATTCGTTCTTGATTCTATCATGTATTTCGACCTGCCCTGTATTTGTGTGAACTTGTTTTAAGCTGTTCTCTCCATTTTAATTAAAGAACACCCCTGGTGGAAATATTTTGCTGAAAACATAATTAAATTTTGCTAAAATGTATTTTAAAGTCCCTCTCAATTGACTCTGTTTCATTATCATCGATATTTTTATAAAAATTTAATAAAAAATTATTTCAGAAATTTTTTATTAAAAAATATAACAGGTAAATTTCAGTAAATTTTATAATACCTAATATTTCATAATATTTTTGTTACTTTTCAACAGTATATCTCAACTTTCCTTATTTCATGGTATATTTATATTAAATTTTATAAAGAAAATTATGATCTATTTTTTTTGAGATACGTTCAGTTAATTTTCCGATAACTTTCATTTCACTTCTCATCAACTTCGTAAACTTTCAGCAAAATATTACCAGCAGGGACGTTAAATACATG
This sequence comes from Vollenhovia emeryi, assembly GCF_000949405.1. Lineage (NCBI taxonomy): Eukaryota > Metazoa > Arthropoda > Insecta > Hymenoptera > Formicidae > Vollenhovia > Vollenhovia emeryi. The sequence goes on along the minus strand of NW_011967030.1, from coordinate 89,267 downwards.
TTAAATACATTCTAAATTATTCTGCGTTATGTTTTAAACACGAAAGCACATTTTGAACGGAGAATGTGTCGCGGCGATTAGTGATTTGCGAATCCGAGACTACCAAGGTAGATCAAGGTAGGTCAAATATCCTGCTTCCTTCTGGACGAGTCCGCGCGTGCGATACGAGATACATCGCGACATTTATTCGTCCCGACACGAAACCGCGAACGTTCTGTCGGCGTAGAACTTGTTAAAATAGATACACCAGCGAGACGAGGCTTTCCCCCTCCGGAAAGGAAAAGCGCCCGGGGCTGCCACCCGTCTCCATCTCGTTAAGGGTCGATCCGTCATTTTCAGATCGATCCAGCCGATAAAAAGAGCGCGGGTTAGACGGGACGACGGGGACGGATCCCTGAGAGGGAGAGGGTGCGAGACCAGCGTAATTTGTTTCCCTGGGGTTACGTCATCGCTGGATCTCCGCTGGATTTTCTCATTATCACACCTGAAGAAGAGAAGGCTATTCTTCCGAAAAAGCCCAGGCTCCAATTTGGCTCAAATTTTGTAAATAGGTTCCTTTTCGATAAAAATAAAGTATACTAGATGGATATTTTTAGCGATTCCAAGGTTAACTAACTTTGTTAACAATTTTTCATGTTTTGAAAATGACGATTATGGGGGTCCAGGGAAACAAAGATTTTGATGGAAAATTATGACATTGCGATGTTTTATGTGTATATCAGTAGGCCAGTTGATCATATATGTGAATATTTGAGGCATGAAATAAAAAGGGTCGGAAAAGATCCATTTTGCCAATTGATAAATGGGCTGTACCATACTTCCGAATGGGACACCTCTTCGATTGGGATGAACCTTTGCAGATAATTTGGTTACCATATCTAAAGATTATTTATCAAGGTCCTATCTTCGGGTTATTTCTAGTTTTAGATTCTAGCCTGATAATCGGATAAAAGAAGTTTTGCTGCATTACATCTAAAATCGATGAAAATAGGCTCATTCGACGCATTTTCGTCAAGAGTGACACAACTTCTTCCGCCTATTATATGTTTTAATTGTGGTAAAACTGTATATTAATATCTATTAAATCTTCACCGTATTTCCATCGTTCCCGCAAACGAGATCCACCCTCCTTACCGGCGGAGTGAGTGCAGAAAGGGGGGTCGAAGCCCCCCCCTCGCACCCCCATGCTTGCGCGCGTTTGTGTGTCCTTAAGGGGATGCTGGAGTGGTTTGATTTACCGACAAAGTCGCATACAGTTTTTGGAGGTTTGTAAATCTTACCTCAAGGAACGTAACCTCAATATGTCATATTATAGATACAAACGAAAATAATTATGTAGCATTTATGTACAAACTGATACCAGACCCAAGTGTAGAATGCATAGTAGAACATTTTCATATAAAAAACATTGAGGTTTGAAATCTAATTCGTATCGCATTATGTATTGCAATATTTGTAATACATAATGCGATACGAATTAGACTTCAAACCTCAATGTTTTTTATATGAAAATGTTCAACTATGCATTCTACACTTGGGTCTGGTATTAGTTTGTACATAAATGCAAATAATAAGATTTACAAACGCGAAAACGGTATCCGACTCTGTCGGTAAATCAAACCACTCCAGCATCCCCTTAAGAGTATATTTAAAAACTTTTGGAAAAACTAATGAATTATTTTATTTAAATTAAACAAATGAGACACATTGAAATCATATTTCTTTGAATCTATTTGAGTGTGTTCCGGCAAGACACTGCTACCGTAGCGCTACAGCTTTTTTGCTACAATTGTAGCGGCGCTATACTTACATTAGGATGCATAACCTCAAAATTGTATTTTAATTGTAAGAGTCGCGTTTATCAATTAATTGAAACAAATAGAATGGAAAATATTGAAGATTGACTCATGAATGACATATTATTCGATGATTCATCAGATACAATAAAGAGAAAGAAGTTCCGCTACAGTTGTAGCGAAAAGTTTTGCCGAAACTCGTGCAGCGCTACCGTAGCGTTACCGTAGCGTTATAGTAGCAGTGTCTTGCTGGAACGCACTTATTCATTTGTAGTAAAACATTTGCTAGATTTGGAGAAATAGGTATTCGCTTCGTGCGATGATATACTATATCGGAAAAGTAGGACTTAGGGCGCTCATGGTGGCCGAAGTTTGCATTATTTGTTGGAGTGACAATTATCGAAAAATGGAAAAATTGCGAAAGGGAAATTTAAATTGTTGCGTGTATTCATGGAAAAATATATTTCACAGATTTAAGATGTCTTTAAGACTACATAATGTTGTCTGGGATTTTACTTAAATTTCATTTAATACTTACATGTAATTGTACCTTGTACGGAGTAGCATTGACAGACGTTTGCGGTCTCTCTCTCTCTCTCTCTCTCTCTCTCTCTCTCTCTCTCTCTCTCTCACACTGCATCTTATTAAATGACTTATATTTTCACTACGCAATTCTTCAACGCGAACTACATGCGATATTGCTAAGGC
>NW_011967030.1:69350-86170 GCF_000949405.1 Vollenhovia emeryi | reverse complement strand
AAATGACTTATATTTTCACTACGCAATTCTTCAACGCGAACTACATGCGATATTGCTAAGGCTTTTCCTTTCGGTATTGCACTCGGATTAATGTCATGAGTAATGGGTCCAAATCCCGTTCGTATGATAATTTAAGGCTCATTGCAAAAGTTAGAGAAGTTAACCTACACATATAATGAAAAATCTATAGCAAATGTTTTGTTATATAACGAAAATTTTTTCATCGAAATTATAAAGAGACCTAAAACTATCAAGATACCTCACGACAGTTTACGTAATTTGAATATTAGCAATCATTGACAGCTATTCCAGCCAAATATGCGACATTTCACCAACCGCGGCAGCACTAGTCTCTACGCACACAGGGAATAAATTCTCTTAAAAATTCCAATCTGAATCAAATAATATGTTGGTTAAGGTAAAGATAACACTTTTTCGAGATTAAATAAAAATCTAGTACCCAGATAGTCAAACGTGCTGAAGCATAGAAGTGGCAAGCCTTGTCGAATTTATTTGCCGTTCCAATGCCGTATTTAGTGCAACACGTGTTGCATATAAAAATTTCTATATTTAAAAACCATGATTTTACTAATGTAATTTGTTCGTGTATACATTAACATTGTTCTGGTAATAATATTATTTTAAATTGTTACTAAAATTAAAGTTTTGACGAAGAACATTGCATCAAAATTATCAAGATTGATGTCGGCACAACTATTCGTATTAGTGACGGATAATCAACTCGACATATTAACAACATAGATGTTATACTGAGAGTGCAAATTCATAGAGCGGAACCATAATATAACTAGTATACCCACTGTCGAACCCCTCTGTCGAACCTTTGATCTTTTCGATTTCGATCACGTGGTATTCCGTCATTACTTTAATGTGTAAAATCTTTTTACACTGTCACACTACCACATATACAACTACCATATACATATACACACTACACATATACAACATTCGTCTCATTGGCCACACCAAGATAATGGCGGACGCGCAGAAAGTATCGGCGCAAAACGAAACAAATGACTGAGTGGGCAACAAAGCAGTTAGCTCTTTTATTCAACTATTTCTATATGTTCATATGATCATTACTATCATACATAAATCCGGCAAGGCTTGTCGATCTTGTGACGGCAAGTTGTGTCACAATGTGTCAGGCAAACCATGCTGTTCACGTGTACTTCATATGCCGACTCAATTGTTGCAAATATGCCGACACGTCTATGAGCAGACGTAAATGTGTTATGCTGACATAATGCAGACATTTTGCTATCTGGGTAAACTCAAAATTTAAACAAATTTATTTGACAATTAATAAAATTCATAAGGTTCATGTCTAATAAACACAAGGAATAGTACTAAAGGCCAAGACAGGATGTTAGTGTTTAAATAATTGATTTTAAATTTGTTCGATTTCAAACAAACTTTCTTTCTGGATGTAAGAACCTATCTTATTGTATAATGGGGCACTCCTCTGTTCAGAAACACATGTTATCTTCCGTTAAAATGCACGATAGAGATATCCTTCCGATCGTCTTCCGCAGACGATACGAGGGCGAGCAATTAAGTAACGCGCAGGGAAACAATCCCCAAGTTATACCAAATAAGACGAGCGCCGTTTACCTAATCGCGTGTAAAATGCAGAATCTGCAAGCTACAGCTGCCAATTAAGGCATGTTAACGCATGTCGTTCAGTGAAATCACGACGGCAGAAATCGATTATCGACAGCTTCCTCTTCTCGACAAAGGGGCATTTCAATATCCCGACGTCTCCCACTCAATACCCATCGGCTTTCGGCTTCGTAATAATGACAAAATTTCCCTATCGCTATTGCGACATCTGGATTCGCCGATTTAACTTCTTATCACGACTAAGCCACATTCAACAGTCTCTTAAGCATCGCTAAAATTAAGATTGCGACCGATTAGACTTGAGGCTTTACCTTATCTTGCAAGAGTTAATTGGGCTACGTAAAGTCGAAGGCACGAAGGTGCACTGCCTGCATTAGCATTTTGAGGAGCTCGAGCTTGGCGAGAGACGAAAAGCAGATCGAAGACAGTGAGCCAATACGAAGTGTACATAGAAATAAACATACGCATGTACATAGAAAGACAATAAAGAATTGGGGGTTTCGTTCGCGAAACTGTGCCACGACCGTTCTTAAAAGTAACGCCAATTTTTACGAGCGCACAAACGCAGGAGACTCGCGAGTGCGCAAGTTGGAGAAGCCGAAGATATTCTGTCAAACTATTATCCCCGTCACGCTTGCGAACTGGCGCTGGACTAACAAGTTTTCTGAGTCGCAACGATCATTTTTAACAGGATGAAAGTTGCCCAGGCGACACTTCCAACCCCTGAATCTCTAAAACATTATACCAATATCTCCGATTCGTTACGGAAACGAGGATTTCGAGTGTCGTGCCGTCGATAGCACGAAAATAACGACACGTCAATTGAAATTTGCATAACTGGAAGATACTCATGCCGAGGGATGAAAAATCTAAAGTTTCTCTTGTACGCAATAATTAGAAACAATCACGCAGTCACAGTTCCAAAAGTTTCTGGCATTTTGATTGTTTGGTTTAACATTTAGATAAAATAAGCAAGCGAATCTTGTGACAATTTCAAATATTTTTATCGTTCACAATCTCTTCCCCGCGATCGCCCATTACGCCAAGAAAATGGTAAAAGTGTAGTCGCGATAGCTTTAGCAATGTAGTTTTTTAAGATCCCTCGAGGCAGCAGCTTAACAGACCACCTTTAAAATTTTAATCCGACTTATTGTTAGACGAGGCTCAAGCTTAATGAGGTATTGCGCGCGAAATTTGATATGTAAGACCTCATAATATGTGGTGATATTAACCGCAAACGGCGGCTTCGGCTCGAGATGGTCGTAATCTGCCGGGTCGTAATCTCTTTATCTCTTATCAAACTCCAGGTGGAATTTGCATAATTTTGAAATAATCCCTCGACGTGGTGAAGCGAGTGAGTAGCCGCCTCCGGGAGCGCGATGGTCCTATATTGACTCGGGATCTTCATCGGTCGTCCGAGCGAATCAGCGCGCTCGTTCGTATTGCCGGCGTTATCGCGACACGTACGCTCGCAAGCACGTGCGTACTCGAAGCCGATTAGTGCGCCGATAAGACGCGCCTGTTGCGAGCGAAAGGACCCCGATCTCTCCGTGTCCTTCCCGCAAGGGCGTCTATTTTTACAAGGACCCACCCTGTTCCTCCCGGCTCTGTTCGGCCGGGTTCCAGGGTGATTTCAGAAACTACTTACTCCGTCGGAAGTGGAGGCGATTTCCCGTCGCCATTTCCGGCGGCCGATTCCGGAGATTTCTATTTTGAATTCAAACCTCCTCGATCTTTCGACTCGCTCGGGCAAACCCGCCGAAACCGATATTCCCAGGCAAATCTAACATTCTTTTCATCGTCCAATCACTCTCGGAATACTACTGTCGTTTTTCCCTTGCGATGTCATTTATCACCGAGTTATCCTAAATGGCCGATCGATCGCAGCACTTTAAGTCCTCGGCTCTCTCTCTCTCTTTCAAGGTCAGGTGAAACGTATGACCTTTCAAGGACAAATACACGCTTGTCCCACATATCGGTCGTGTTTCGCAGGCACGAAACTTCCACGGAGTTATTTCGAACGTAAATGTCGAAGAAGCGTAATTCCAATCCTCATCAATCTCGAGGTTGAAATTACAAATTACAATTCCTTTGAGAAACAAGAAAAAACTCCTTCCCGTAGAGGGGCGTATCATCTTCAAAATGTTGATCGCCTCAATCTAAGACGATTTCTTTTTTCCCCATCGAATATTTCTTCCGCCACTCTTTCTCTTCACCAATTCCTTCCGAACATACCGTTCTTATATGTACAAAGAATGATAAGCGGCCAACGATCGAACCGCTGTGCCGTATTTATGGAGATTTATTTGTATCGTGCTTCCTGAATAATTCCACGCGCTTTTGAAGGTCGTCGAGCGTTGTCGATCGAACATTTTCGCGCCCAAGGACTCGTTTTATTATTTACGGAACACCCGTGGAGCCAGCGAGGCCAATGAAGCCTCTTGTAATTAGGCGCAGACAAGAGGGACGTCCACGCAGCTGCTCGGCAAACGATATTAATTAAAATCCATTAACGAAGCCGGCTGACGTGGCCAACGGACGTGCGATATATTATAATGTCACTCTCGGCCGAGATATATACCGAAACTAGAGAGGGTAGTGATCTCATTCACTAATTTATCCTGTAGGACATGAAAGGGGTGAGAGATTAATTCCGAGTGGCGGCATATCATTCGCTCTTCTCTTTTAGCACGCGCTTCTTCCGTGACAAACTTGAATTGGCGAAGGCACAATACGTGACAGGCCGTACCAGCGGTTTTTCTTAAAGGAGTACCGTGCCCGTGGGTTATTTACCCTGGATTTCACGTACTTCCATTATCGTTCTTGGCCCGGCCGTTTCCCGATCCGCTACCTCGGAGACGATAAAGACGAAAAGGAGGAGTCCGCTTCGCTAAAATAAACATCGCATAGGTCGTACGAGGGCATCCCCTTCGGTGGATTCCCTTGGGATTATTTCGGTATTTGATGTGAAATAATAATGCAGCGAGATTTGTATCCGGATCTTTTCAAACACGGATAAACATTTTACGTGGAATTGCTGTGCCGTGTAAAGAAATGAAATATTAAATCACGCCAAATGTCATTTTCATTTGGAGAGTGTAAATTTATATATACATATGTACCCGTTTTATTTATCAGGTCAAATTGACGTGTAACTTCTACGACGGACAACACGTGTGGTTTATCGGTGCGCGCCTTTCGGTATCTTAATCTCCATCTTTTCGCTACCACACGTCTCGCGGACACAAAATGGAGCAAAATGAAGAACGCATACAATTGCGCCGCAAAGTGCTCCACTTCAGTGAAGTAATAGTTTGCCACAAAGGTCGGAAGGAAGAGCACTTCTAGAAGAGAAAAGGGGCACAAGGAGGCGTGGGTATATAGGAGATCGATTGACAAACGGTGAACGCCTATTTGCAGTAGGATAATACTGGCAGTCACGGAGGGATATATTATCCTTTATTTCCTCCTCGCTGCCACGCTCGTATTTTGTAGCCTGTAACAATTATCGGGATTTATTTTTATCACGTTTTAAGAGAATACCACGTGAGTCCCATCCAAGTAGCACGATACGTAATGTGGATCCAAGCAGGACAAAAAGTCATTTAAAAGTTAAGATATATAAGGTCATTATTTCTAGAACATCAAGATGATATCATTTAACACTTTTAATTAACTGTAATTTGACTCTTTTATGGCTATATTTTGACTTTTTGATAACTTACGCCAAAAAAATACAAATCGCTCGTGCATGCCAAAATGATTAAAATCTCGCAGGTATTTTTATATTTTACGACTTTTTGTGATATTTGACTTTTAAAGCATTGTTATTCTGATTTTCACGAGATGTAAAATAAAAGCCCAAAAATACAAATCTTACAAAATATTGAATATTGCACTTTATCATACAAAATCATATTTTTATCATAATAGTATTTTTGTTTAAAAAAATGTATATCCATTACTACCCATTATTACCATAAGTTTAAGTCTCAATATTCAATTGTAAATATCAGAAATAATCCATGTTTAAATTATCGCGAGCCATGTCAAAAGGCATCTTTGAATTTCAAAATCATAAATTCAATTTTAATTTTCTGTCATAATTAAAACGTGATTTTAGTCCTTGCGATGTCAATTTCATCGTCTTCTTTGTAACTTCTTGTTCTGCTTAGGGAAGATAAGCTTCTGCGCGCTTTCAAATTTTTGCTAGGAACAATTATTTCCTTCGAGCGAAGGGTTGCGAGCGACGGTAGAATTGTGAGTCACGTGCATCACAAAAGGAGAAGTCCCGTGGCCTTAGCCGTATAATAAAAAAGTTGCTTATGTGGGCTGGCAAAGAGGTCACCGCTTCTTTTCAAGTCATACCAATATATAGCGTACCGAGTAAATTGCTACGCCTTACTTTCGTGAGCAGCCACCGCCAGCGAACACAGAAAGATATGACCACTCTGGTCAAAATTAAATGTTGCATGAAGCAACAGTTGCCGCGCTGGACACATATAGGTACAGCTTAATACGAAACAGAAATATCGTGCGCGGTGCTATATCAGGCAAATAGACAAGTAAAACTAAGTTTACCTTGAGAATTATTACTAAAATTATATACGTATACATTTTTTTACGCAAAAACACTTTTCACCCTATTTCTTTTCGAGTGCGTTCGTCTAGAAGTAATCGACATAATTGTTACTAGAAATAATCGTCGCGCATCGAAGACGAAAACGATTTTACAAGCAATGTATTTTGCGACAATGTCGCCCATGTAATTAGCGAAATTCGTTTTTTTCGATCGGAATCTAATCGCGACGTGCGGTAAACTATGATTTTCCGTTATTGTCACCGATGAAGCGACGTCAAAATTACGTACAAAGTTTACAAACGTCTAATTATCCTTTTCCTAAAAAATTTTACTCAAGTGGCGAAAGCACAAGTTTTGCGAGTGAAGAATTTCTGCGCACGTTTCGCATTCGTTTAAACAGCAAAATTCCTTAGGACGCCTGGTTGTTGTTTCTATTTTCAAGTTCGAAAGAAACTCGGTTGATTTATCGAATTTGTTGTCGATTAGAGTAACGAGCTCACGAATTAGAAGAATGGCGCGTGAACACAGTTTGTTATACTTGGCACTTACATATACACCTCTTCAATGACCAACGACACTGATAGAAAAATATGTTGTATTTGAAACTATAATTGCATAGTAAAATAATTATAGTCAGGAATATTATTTTTACAGTAATTATTACTACACTCACCCGCAAAAAAACCACCACATTTTAGCCCAATTTTTCAACATTTTTCAATAGTGATAACTCGGCGAAAAATCATTGTAGACAAATGATTAAAAAAGCATTTTGAAGCTTGAAGTTTCAACTTTGAAATGCTGTCAACCATTCTTTAAAATTCGTTTATCTTCCTTGTTCTATGCTTTAAAAAGAACACATTGTTTTTTTTCTTAGAATTACGTATTTTTGACGCTCTGTGGCTGGATAAAAAAATTTGTCTCGAAAATATCATCTCAAATTTCATAAACTACAACTCTTTGCCTACAAAACGATTTTTTAAAAATTGTCCTACGATGTTCTCTGACCGAGATATACGATTTTGAAGCTAAACCTGTACTTTTTAGAAATGTTGTCGATACTCAGCAAAAACTTATCGTAGACAAATGATTAAAAAAGCGTTTTGTAGCCAAGAAGTTGTAGTTTATGGAATTTGAGATGATATTGTCGATAGAAATTTTTTTACCCAACTACAGAGCATCAAAAATACGTAATTTTAAGGAAAAACAATGTGTTCTTTTTTTATAGCAGCGAACAAGGAAAATAAAGGAATTTTAAAAGGACATCTAGAGCACGTTAAAGTTGAAACGTCAAGCTTCAAAATGCTTTTTAAATCATTTGTCTACGATGAGTTTTCGCCGAGTATCGACAACATTTCTAAAAAGTACAGGTTTAGCTTTAAAATCGTATAGCTCGGTGAAAAAACATCGCAGGACAATTTTTAAAAAAGCGTTTTGTAGGCAAAGAGTTGTAGTTTATGAAATTTGAGATGATATTTTCGAGACAAATTTTTTTATCCAGCCACAAAGCGTCAAAAATACGTAATTCTAAGAAAAAAAACAATGTGTTCTTTTTTAAAGCATAGAACAAGGAAGATAAACGAATTTTAAAGAATTGTTGACAGCATTTCAAAGTTGAAACTTCAAGCTTCAAAATCCTTTTTTAATCATTTGTCTACGATGATTTTTCGCCGAGTTATCACTATTGAAAAATGTTGAAAAATTGGGCTAAAATGTGGTGGCCCATTTTTTTGCGGGTGAGTGTATAATATTAGTATTAGCAACCATATAGACACAGTCATGTCAACTATTTTAAAAAATTACTATAAAATATAAGCTTTTAACTATTGGGTGTTTGAATTAGTTCGCAGCGTATACTAATAGATGGCGTGACTAGTATTCCCCTTAAACCTACTGTCATTGAGCGTCGTTTTTAGTATACCTGTATGTCGTTTAGTTCAACCGTAAATAACAAAACTTTTTACTTCATCGAATATGTCTAACTTTGTGCCGGATAAAGTGTTTTTGCGGGGAGATCTACTTCATTACTTTAACATGAAGAAAAGCGCTGCCGAAAGCCATCGAAATTTAATGGAAGTTTATGGAGAGCATGCTCTAGCTGAGCAAACGTGTCGGAAGTGGTTTGCTCGGTTTAAAAGTGGTGATTTTGAGCTGGAAGACAAGGAACGACCTGGGCAGCCGAAAAAAATTCGAAGATGAAGAATTGGAGTCATTGCTCGATGAAGATCCATGGCAAACGCTACAAGATTTAACTGAATCATTGGGAGTTGACTTTTCAACAGTCAGCAAACGCCTGAAAGCCATGGGAATGATTCAAAAGTAGGGAAATTGGGTCCCATACGAATTGAAGCCAAGAGACGTGGAAAGGCGTTTTTTCACCTGTGAACAGCTGCTTGAATGACAGAAAAGGAAGGGATTTTTGCATCGAATTGTGACTGGAGATGAAAAGTGGATCCACTACGACAATCCCAATCGAAAAAAGTTATTGGTTAAGCCTGGCCAACCATCAACATCAACGGCGAAGTCAAATATCCATGGATCCAAGCTTATGCTCTGTATTTGGTGGGATCAGCGTGGTGTGATCTACTATGAGCTGCTCAAACCGAATGAAACGATCACGGGGGAGCGTTACCAAACTCAACTGATGCGTTTGAACCGCGCATTAAAGGAAAAAACGGCCGGAATATGGCGATAGACACGACAAAATCATTTTCCTCCACGACAATGCTCGTCCGCACGTCGCAAAACCGGTCAAAACCTACATCAAAACGGCCAAATGGGAGGTCCTACCCTACTCGCCGTATTCTCCAGACATTGCTCCATCTGATTACCACCTGTTTCGATCAATGACCCATGGCCTGTCTGAGGAACGCTTCTTATGAAGATTGTAAAAACTGGGTCGATTCTTGGGTTGCCTCTATAGACGATTCGTTCTTCCGACGCGGAATCCGTATGCTGCCAGAAAGATGGGAAAAGGTAATGGCTAGTGATGGACAATACTTTGAATAATCTGTTTGTAACCATTTTTGCACAATAAAGCCTCAATTTTCGAAAAGATACACTACGAATTAATTCAAACACCCAATATTATTCTGTTAAAACATCCAAGTAATAAATAGTAAATTAGTTAATTATTATATAGTAAATACAATCACAATAATAGTAAATTTAACTACATTTCTACCATCCACCTTACTAATCACATGGTAAACAAAAGTGAAGAGGTTCGGAATGTCCTCACTAGAGGGACGCACGGTATAAGACTTTCTCGTAAGAAGAAAACCGCATGTGGTGTTATAAATACAGATAAGTTTATACACTCGTATAAGATTACTTATCTTTTCTCTGAAAGATGATTTCTTGTACTATTCTTTATGAGTACAAAGTGAGACGTAACCAATGAACATAGTGAACGCAATGTATAATAAAAAGCGGCAAATATTACTTTCATTATAAATACGATTATTACTATTACATATAGTTATTCAAAATTTAGCTTGTAGTTGTTATTGCGATATTTATAGTACACCTTACCAAATTAAAAGCTCGTGTTGGTTTATGACAACCATATCATAATATGAATAAACCAATATTGTGTCTATGAGAATTATAATAAATTGTTAGGTCAACAATAACTTACTTGGTTGGAAGAATTATAAAAATGTGGTTGGCTCCTAAAATGTCTATAAATTATAGTGAGATTGTGGTAACTGCAACCTTTTTTTTTCTGTCAGTGTACGCGACAATAACAACGTTGGAAACTATTTTGTGTTATACTTTTATGAAAAGCTATTAGGCGCTTAAGTACACAAAGTTCTTCATCCACATGTCGACCTTTACTTTGCAAGATTGAAATGTTAATAAAGCAATGTAACTTGGAACGATGTTTGTAGTAATATTATCAATGATTATTGAAGTGTGACTGTGTGTGAACACATTATGTACGAAGAATATCAATCGACATATTATTTTGTCGTCAAATACGTAAATTATCCCATAATAGCTTTCTTGTATTTGTGTCCAAGCTCTTAGCGATTTTAATTTATGTTCACTATTCTTAATTTCGTATGTATGTACATACATATGGTACACAGAAGATGACCGTATTGAAGGTCAAAACGGTTATTAAATGTTTGTCATTTAATTCGATTAGTTATATATTCATGTTGTAATAAGCAGTAGCATTCAAGTCGGTTCGTCAGTCCATTATGCACATTATTTATTATGAATTGTACGAACTTTGACTCTCCATACATAAATTATTCGATTCATTAGTGTTACTGCCAAAAAATGAAGGAGACGGGGAATCTCTCTGACAAAAAGTATCGTGCTATTACTAGTAACGGCAGTAAATCAATTTTATTTGTAAACCTATTTAGTAAACCAGAACTTGGCTGTTCTCTCTTTCCTACTGGGTCCCCCACTTGTACACCGAGAAAAAAGTTTGAAATCAAACAAATTTGTTTAAATTTTGACCTTACTAGACTTTTATTTAATTTCATTGAAATGATTTCTTTACCTTAACGAACATTTTATTTGATCGGGACTGGAATTTCTAAAATAATTCATATCTACCCAGTCAGCAAAATGTTAGCAGATTTATCAGACACTCACACCAAAACCATAGTCATCTGTGTTCGCATTGGACTTTTGTTTTGGCAACAAAATCTGTAAACATACGCTGTCAACAGATTGTCGGTAGAAACCGAGCAGGTCCAGTTATGTACAGTCTTTCTGCCTTCAAAATTTGTAGTTGGGCACTTGACAAAATCTGTTTTGACAGATTTGGCTATCTGGGTATCTCTTCAATAGCAAATGTTTTAGTAGAAGTATAATATAAATATAAATTTAGTAGATTCAAAGAAATTGGATCTTTTTTCTGGGCATATCACAATATTAAGTCATTGTCTGTGTTACATCGATATCCCGCCGACTCTTCTGCCCGGCAGAAGTTTCCGCTTTCGATGATGGGAACACGGCTTCTCGGATACAATGAACCCTATGCCGAGCCCCGTTCGTGTGCACCATGTGTCGCGGTTTACCATCTTCTACCGCGGGAAACACGTATCGAACCAAACGTTCGCCAACCGAATTGGAACACGCTCGGGACTCCGCACGTCCGCACGCATGTGCTCGTTATCGAAGAATCATTAAGCCTCTATAATTATGATTAAATTTGGATCCCGTGAAACCGCCCGGGTTTAATCTAATAAATAAATTACGTCAGAAATGGTGCCACGCATTATATCGCCGGATTGAGGGAGGGGACGTTAATTCTGTTATCTCATAAGGGAGGACAGGTGGATACGTCGCTGCGCGTTTTTTTTTTGCGTTTCACGTGTGCTAAACTACAGACGAAGAACCACCTACGGGGAAGTGCCCAGATGCGCGAGTGCTTCGGAGTTATCGATCGGTCGTGGGATCCTTCGAGGACTCGTTCCGTCGTCGCAACGTGCAAAGTGTACCGTGCAACAAGTACCCGGCGATAAGTGATGGCCCCCGGGGGGCTCTGCGGTTTGGATCCTCGGTAAAAAACGGTCCCTCGAGAGACCGTGTCTCGTTTACGCAAACCGCTGGCGCAACAAGTTACCTGGAACCACCGTTCCGTATACAGTCGACTTTACCAATCGGCAAAACTTACTCGGCAAGACCGATCGGTCTTGGAGTAACTCGGCAAGTTTTGCATGCCTCTCGCGCTTCAAACGGAAACTCGAGTTTCGGCCTTCGTGAAAATCTCCGTGATCGTCGTAAATAGGAGATGCAGATGAAAGGAAAAATACATGTTACTATCATTCCCGTTGCATAACTACAACGACAGACGAAGGGTTGGTGGGTTAGTTTATCGTAAGACGACAGGGATTAATGGCAGTGTGGCAAATCCACGGTAGAGCGTCACATTCGCATGAATTATGGAGAGTTCTTGTACCAAATTCGCGGTCAGTGGGACACGAAAAAAAAAGAATAGGAGGAAGGTCGAACGGTAATATCGATGCACGTGTACTTGCAGCTCGCGTGATAGCAGACTACAGGTGATTTCACAAGGACGATCGAGCGAGAACAGACAAAAGGGCCGAATAAAGGGTCGATATCGATTGCTTCGGCCTGTCTATGTCGTAAAAAGAAACGTTCCTTAATACCATTTGAATACATCCTTTATAAATGTCCTGCGAAATGCGATTATCTGCATGTCGTTCCTGAAAACCGACAGTCACTGCCCCCCAAGCAGAACAAAAAGTCATGGTGAAGTAAAAAGATTTTCATATATAATGACTATCAAAAGTCGTATTCTGATGACAAATTGATTAAACAATGAGTTTAGAGTTGTCGGTTTATATGGTTCGCGACAATTTGAACTTGGATCATTTCCGACACTCATAATTGTATATGTTAGGATTGAAATATGGCAATAACACTGGTCAACAAAATTTTATAACAAGAAAATTATTTGCTAATTTTGACATCTCCATCTGTTGTTATCACGAAATCGTATTTCTTTTGTTTTGGTCGGGTCTTGTTTTTTTTGTGACAGTTACAACCTATAAAATTTTACGTTTACTGCTTTTACACTGCCGCTTAACGTTGTATTTAATTATTGTGATTTTATTACTAGTAAAATAGTTTAATTTTGTTACCTTCGAGTTTTTGTAATTTTAAAGTATTCGTGTTACAAAAAAAAGTCAAATTTTGTCAGCCAGTGTAATTAATAGTATAATACATATACAAAATTCTTTTTAATAAAAATGATGTGATAAGAATATGATTTGTACGAGAAACTTCAATATTCAACACTTTGTAAGATTTTTATTCTTGAGCTTTTATTTCCCAGCGAGAAATGACTCGTCGATCGACGTCGAAACGATGTCGAATCGACATCACTTTGACGGTGTCGATGTCGATTCGACATCGTTTCGACATTGATCGACGAATCATTTCTCACTGGGTTTGTATTTCGTGAATGGAAAGTCAGGATATCGATGTTTCAAAAGTCGAATATTTTCACAAATTCGTAAATTATAATAATATCTGTGAGATTTTAAACATTTCGCACGCTCGAGTGATATGCATTCTCTCGGCAGAAGTCATCGAAAAGTCAAGTATAATCATAAAGCAGTTAAATTATGTTTTATTAAATTTAAAAAGTATTAAAAGTCATCTTGACTTTCTAGAATCCACGACGTAAACATACAAGGTGAAACTTTGCACACGTAACCAATTTTTGGGGCAAATTGTTCATTGGTTCTTGCACTCAACTGCAATAATTTGTAGAAGGTTTGGGGCAATTTCTTATTGATCACGAGTGCGTATCCACGGGAATGTTACACCTGGTATTCTTGCATCATGCTAGAATCTAGAAATGATTCCAGTTTGCAAAGTGCTGTCGTGTCCGTTTATACGTACAATATAAATCGTATAAGCGAACACGCGGTGGATTGCATTTTATACGTAACTCGGCTTCGTAATAAAATTGCAGGGGACCGGGATCGATCACTGAACAACACGCGATTATGCATTCGCTAAGATTTATCGTTCCGTCGTGTAAACCTCACTTTCACGGACCACCTCACTCATCCGCGTCTATTAATCATCAAACGGGACAAACTTCCGGATGGTTTCGCGACAAATTAAAAACTCGATAGCTAATTTAGAACTTAAGTACACGCGCACATCTATTTCATATATTTCAATTTTTTATATATTATTCCAAAGTTTTCAATTTTGTGGTTAATTACGTGCAAACTTAACGATCTAGCGATAAGGAGAAATTTCTCAATAAAATAAAACGGTTGTAAAATAATAAAGGATCGTTTCGTGCCATGTTACACGACAATGGCTCTTTTTTTTAATGACACTTTAACCCTTTAAAGACATCATTTAAACTGAAATTGCTAGTGATAAAGATGTGGGAAGGAAGAAACGCGGAACACGGATTAAAAATTGAAGCAGGCTTTTCTATATAGACACGTAAGATCTGCGATCTCAGCTTGATAATTTATTAAAAAATCGATATAGAACTTTTTAAAAGTTAAACTCTTATAATCTCGTCTCTTGACTCGGTATAATCTATTAAGAAGCCGCCTGGAATGAAAAAAATGTCCTCTCGCCGTCGCGTTTTTCGAATAAGACCATCATTTCGATCTCTATGCTTTATCGAAACGTCTACTCTGACTTACCTCGAACTTATTATGCCTATATTATCTTGAAGCACTTGTGATTTATGTTAGAACATGATGTAATAACATACCAGAAATACAACCGATAGCGAGTATCCGATAAATTCTTGTAAATACCTGTGTAACGCGTGCAATCACGTATATGGAAGCGTATGGAGGAATTCTGAATGAAATTGTTCACTCCCCGTTCACCATATTTGCGGGATCGATGTGTGTTGTGTTCGAAAGGATGGCAGTTTATGAAGACGAGATTTTATCGGAATTTAGGGTTTTAATGAGAATTACTTGCATTCCGCTGCACCTAGCTATGCTACAGTAACCGACAATTACTGCATAACTATTTCGAAACAAATCGGAACTACATCAGCAGTTAGCAGAAAGGTGAAGGTTTATAAATGTTAGCTACTAAGTTTTAATATTATGCGTAGCGAAAGCAGCGCAAGAGACTTATCTGGATCAACAGTCATAAATTATCGTTGTTAATGTTTCAAAAAGTTTCAGAAAGTTGACAAATATTTAGAAGTCTAATCTAATTCAGCTTGGCTTGGCCTGGACAATTTCGTCAATGTGTACCATAATGCTTTATGGTTCGGGTCCCGAATTTAAATTGTAGGCTAGCGACTATTAATAGTCAACGCTGTAAAATTCAACAACAGCGAACGAGGTCGCCTTTTCCCTTCGTCGCGAGACGAAGGCAGGCTAGCTGGCAATTGAAGCAGCCGCATCTCGCAAATCGTATCGACGTAGTCGTCTACTGGGAGATACGCTAATGGTCGATAATGGAACTGCTGTGGCACCGTCAAAATCGAATTATGCCACTCGGCAACTGCTTGTTGCTGTGATCCGCAAAACAATATGTGGCGGAAAGTACACATGTATGCGTTTTCCGGCGTCGCTGGATGCTGTGAGTCAACAAGAGCATTTCTTGTATTTCAGATTGAAAAAATGTCATTACGTCGTTTAAATATACGCAACATCCCTGTTTATAATTTTATAATATTATCTATGCAACCAAATTCTCGAACTCGCGTACAAAATTATCATGTGACACACGTAAGTACCTTCGAAAGATTCAAGATATTTATTCAACCATTCATCTCAAAAACATCTTATCTACGAGCTCGATGTTGAGCTGTCGTTAAAAAAAAAACAGAAGGATTGTTTCTTTTCGATAAGTTCCAAATGCATAAAATCGTAAGATTGTCTTTGCGCATAGAAATCCGGTCTATATCGATTTCTTGGAAGCCGAAAGATAACTATATACATAGATAATATCAACGTCAACGAAATCGCGCACGAGTCGTTCAACCTACAACCAGGATATATGACCTTTTGCGTGTTCACACGTCCTTGACTATCTACTTTAACTTGCGTTACATGTCGATATCTATATGATATTATAATGCTAATGCTAATAACAGGTGAGCTGAAGCGTACCGCTGAAGATAATATCGTTTACACTATGTGCTTGCTGTATACAAGGTTCGCTTGCTATCGCTTCACGTGATATACAAGTCATGTTTCCGCGATGCAACTGTGGAATAAAATGGCTAAAATAATGACCAAGCGGCGCAAGCGGCTTTACAGCAGGCAGATATGCTTGGAAGAGATTTAAATGCATCATTTATTATCGGAAGGTTGTGTTATTTAAAAATGTATAATTACTCGCGTTATTATTCGACATTATGATACTTTAGAATTTATTATTCTCTAAACATATTTCTCACTGGAATAAGAAGTTTGCAGGTTTTTTTCTACATTGAAATGTAAATCATAACTGTCAGAAATGTAAATTGTGTATTTATGTAATTAAAACAGTTTTGAATATATTAAACAGTAAATAAAACGATGCTTATAATTCCTATGTCGCCCAAATGTTCAAACACTAACAAGGTGCAATATATGTATAAATATACACAGTACCGGCGTTAGGGTGGGGTGCGGTTGGGCGATCGCCCAGGGCGCCAAATCTGTAGGGGCGTCGCTGCCTGGTTTCACTTAGTTTGAGAGTGAGAAAGATTCCTTAAAATATAAAAACAAAACGGAGTTTGTCGTTCGACATTATCATCTTGTCTTTTTGATCTCAAAAATTTCGAGCCATTGAATCTGAATGGGCGCCACGATAATCTTGCTCAGGGCGCCAATGTTGCTAAAACCGGCATTGAATATACATACACATACATTAAATAACATGATATGCGTTATTAATAGCAATAAACTTATAATTTGTTGAGCAACCTTTTTGTTTAATAACATGCTGCAAACGTGTGGCCATGCCAGAAATATTTTTGCTAAAAACCCGATATAATATTTCACTAGCTTCTCTGTTAATCGTAATTTTAATCTTAATCTTATAGATGTTCGAATCTTACAATCCAATCTCGTTAACTTTTCTACAGAAATCTCACAATTGTGATGAAGGA
>NW_011967030.1:49065-63166 GCF_000949405.1 Vollenhovia emeryi | reverse complement strand
AAGCATTTTTAAACAATTTTTTAATCTGACGGCTGGCACCTCATTTTCTAAAAGTGGTTTCTAAAATTGGGGTGCTGGTTGTTTGGATTCATTTTTTTGACATTTTTCGACAGTTCCAGCATAGTTCCGACCATTTCCATACATTTTAGCAATAGTTCCGGCCGATAAACATTTTTTAATAATTTTTCAATCTGACCGCTGGCACCTTATTTTTTTAAAGTATGTGGTGCTGGTAGTTCTGAGCAGTTTTTTGACAGTTCTCAACAGTTCTAGCATAGTTCCGACCATTTTCATACGTTTTAGCAATAGTTCCGGCCGATAAACATTTTTAAACAATTTTTTAATCGGACCGCTAGCACCTCATTTTCTAAAAGTATGGGGTGCTTATTATTTTACAGTACACACTTGATAACAGGTGCATCTTGTACATGAAGGGCAATGAAATTTGATAAAATGCATCATGATTTGCGAATTTTTCGTACGTACTTTGAAACCAGTTATGCTCAAAAACTCAAAATGTAATATTTGGCCAGTACTATATTATATATAAAATAATTTAAAAAATTGTTCACAATATTCTTGAAATATTGATGTAACATTGCGTGGGTACTCATTAAAGCCATGCTGGATTGTGATTAGAAGCGAGAAATGGCACACTGAGGATTCTTGCCCTTGCAAGCCTGTGTTATATTTAGAGAATGATAGTTCTCATAATTTTACTTACACAATATTAATGTGAACATATTTATATATGAATTTTTGATTTTTCAGTTATGACTATCATTATGACATCGCAAAAGGAAATCCGGAAGCCCAACGAAATCGACAAGTTTACTTAGGTTTTTTCGTTCGCCTAAGAAGAAATCCTGAACGAAAAGAAAAATTAAGTACGCGGAAGGAAGAAGAGGAATGGGCCCTTGGGCCTTTAACGCACCTCTTATCCTTGTATCAACTCTGGGTCTTCTGTTAAATGGCTACGTTCTCCTCGTCGTTCTCGGTCTTAGCAAACAGGTGAACAGTAATTACATAATAAATTATGTATAATATTTAGTACTTCTGTTCTGTCTATCGTTTTCTGTTTCTTTACTTTTATATACTTTCCAATCATGTAATTGACGCTCTCTTCGCGAATCAGAATAATTTTCAATGAAAATGCGACTAGATAATTTCAAACAGTTTACCGCGAATTTGCACGAATCATTTTAGCAATTATTCCAAACGCTCACGTCAGGAATGACGATTTCGGAGATCGTTTGCATGTGGACCGCTCTTCCGAGTGTAAATTAGTATGAACTTTCCTGGCATTTTGTTTAAAGAATTCGTGATATTAACAGATATCCGCTGAAAGCGTATCTCTGGCTTGCAACTACGAATTGCAAAGAGAGAAAAAGGAAAAAATAACTCCTCGAAAAAAATACATACACCAGATAGTAGCATATATGTTCGAATTATTTACTCAAACGATTTATTTGTCGGGATACAACTCATGAGTTCTTTTTACAACAAACAGCGGCGCGGATATATTTTTCTCTACTCGCTCCCAAGTTTTCGAAATACTTACCGTCCAATATTCTAATCGCGCGTGCAAAAGAGAAGAGGCGAGAGAAAGAGAAAGGGGGAGAGAGTCAGACAAAACCTTAATTCAGAATTTTAAGTGATAAAGCCAACGGAGTGCGTGGTACGGAGCGTAATTGCGGTTGTCGTATCGGCCTGTTAAAAGTTTAAATTGCAAAGCGCCCGGGCATTTAGACTCGCGATAACGCGACAGATTTGAATCGAGCGATAGATTCGACATCCCAAGCAGAGCAAAAAATCATAATCAAGTCAAAATGACATCAAAGGATAAAACAACATCATAAGGACTATCAAAAATCATATTTTGATCACGACAGAAAATTGATCAAATTATGATTTTGAAATGAGATGCTGTTTAATATAATTTATTTCCAATACAGATATATCGGCCTTAAATATGCTAATAAATGAATAGTAATGGATACAAAATGTTTTTTTAACAAAAATGAACATTAGTCTGATAAGAATAGGATTTGTACGATAAAATTCAATATTCAATATTTTGTAAGATATTTGTATTCTTGAGCTTTTATTTCGTATCTCGTGAATGGAAAATCGGGATATCAATATTTCAAAAGTCAAATATTTTCACAAATTCGTAAAATATAATCATCTCTGCGAAATTTTTGTCATTTTGCATACACAAGTGATTTGCGTTCTCTCAGCAAAAGTTATCGAGAGATTAAAATAGTCAAAAAAGTCAAATTATGTTTCATTAAAAGTGTATCATCTCGACTTTCTGGAAATGATAACTTTTTGATGTCATGTTGATTTTTAAATGACTTTTGGTTCTGCCCGGGACCACAATGCCTGCAGCAGCAGCAACAGCAGACGGCGAACACTTTATTGCTGATCCACTTGGGCGCCGTAGAAGCGGCAGTGTGCCTGATACTCCTGATTTTGGCAACTAACACGTGGTCGGACGCAAGTGCGTGGTGCGTCCTTTACGGATTTCTACTGGCGTTGTTACACCCGGTCGCCCTGTGGACCGTCACCGGATTAAACTGCGACAGGTGAATCTCGCATATAGGCTTGTTCACTGTTCCTACACTAGTAAACTAGTGCAATAAATTGGAGTAAGACAAGCATATTTTTTCTCATTCTAGCTTACTGCACTAGTTCACCAGTGCAGGAACAGAAAACAAACCCTATGTATGCTCTGCCTTCCTAATATCTCACAAATAGATTTAATATTGCCACTAATATAAAACCAACGATATGTAGTTTTTAAAAAACGACCTATGCTGGCTAATGTTTTTATTTAAAAAACAAACGACGTTTCGGTCCCGGAATTGGACCCTTTTCAAGTAATCTGCAAACGTACATAACTTAACACTAAATACGTTTTTTTTAATATAGCGTAAATAATTACAGCGAAAGTAAATTGCAATTCTATACCGTTTCACACAATTGTTATTGATCTCATATCGTTCGTTTGGCCAATATCGTTATGTTAATGAGTTGTGTACAAGCAAGAGAGTCATTATACTTTACGTTGTTACGAATTAATAAATGTCAAGGGTGAATAAAGATAAATAAGAATAAATAAGAATAAATAAGAATAAATCAGAATAAATGGGAATAAATATGAAATAAATAAATACATTTACATATTGGTCAAAAATTGATTGCACTCCTTGGTTGAAGAGTGCAGAGTCAATCGAAGTTGCATTGTTAATTGTACGACACGAGTAAAAATATCGAGAGATGTGTGTTAGACGAGATGTCGGATCGAACTGACGAGTGACAAATATAGTTGTCATAGGACAAACCAAGCGACATCTCGAAACACGAGTAAAAGAACATTGCAATGACATAAAAAAACACGAAAGTAATTTAACGGTAGTAAGCAAGCACCAGTTAATTTATGAACACGACTTTGAATAGTTAGAACCTGAAATTTTACACAATGAAAAACACACACGGAAATACGAAATTGCTGAGATGTTTCTTTATAAAAAAGCAAAAGAACGCTATCAACTTAAAAAGGGATACTGAAAATTTGAATCCCGTATATGATAAGGTGTTAGAATACATGTGATTCTGATATGTATTGTTTATATTAGGAATTATCGCGCACTCATTATTTTTCTCATTCGTCTTATTCGATACCGACAGTTCAACCTGATATCTCTCGTCCAACACATGTCACTTGTCAGTTCGATCCGACATCTCGTCTAACACACATCTCTCGATATTTTTACTCGTGTCGTACAATTAACAATGCAACTTCTATTGACTCTGCACTCTTTAACCAAGGAGCGCAATCATTTTTTGACCAATATGTAAGTGTATTTATTTATTTATTCATTTCATATTTATTCCTATTTATTTTCATTTATTCTTATTTATTCTTATTTATCTTTATTCATTCTTGACATTTATTAATTCGTAACAACATAAAGTGTAATGACTCTCTTGCTTGTATGTACACAGCTCATTAACATAACGATATTGGCCAAACAAATGATATAAGATCAATAACAATTGTGTGAAAAGGTATAGAATTGCAATTTACTTTCGCTGTAATTATTTTTGAAAAATATTTAGTGTTAAGTTATGTACGTTTGCAGATTACTTGAAAAGAGTCCAAATCCGGGACCGAAACGTCGTTTGTTTTTTAAATAAGAACATTGGCCAGTGTAGGTCGTTTTTGAAAAACTACATATCATTTCCTAATATCGTTATTCAACATTCGGATTCAATACAAAGATGTATTGAGTACGAATTGAAAACTTCCGCTTGAATAAAAATCAATTTCCTGGTTTCCCGTTGAATTCGCTTGCTCGTAGCGGAACGGACGATACACACAGCTGACTTTTTATTAAATGGCAATCGATGCGTCAGGACTTGCAAATGGATGCGCGCAAAGGGACGTCTGTTAATCATTATCATCGGATCAATCGCGCGTAATATTGCGTTTTATACGATGCACATTTAAAATATTCGCTTTGCGCCATTTGAATGCGCACCCCACGTGTTTCCGATCGAAATGTTTAGCAAAACGATTCGATAAAATTATTCCCGCGGTAACACTTACTGGTAATTACTCGACAACTTTTTTCACATTACTTTTTACGTTATTCAAAGTACAAGCAACGTGCGCATTTTCAGTTACGGTGCATCCACTGTGAGATACCATTACGCACAATTGTCGGCGAAAGGAAGAACGTCATTGTTGCTGCAGTAAACCGAGAACGAGGAGCCTGAGAGGCTCGAAGGAGTTCCTCTTGTGGAAACTTTCGATAAAAAAAATCTCGATATATGGCATATGTGTAACGAGCGATATGTACAAGGCTTTGATTTCAAGCGATACAAAAGGCAACCAGATATCCGATGTAGGACGTCAAACAAGAATCTCGCATGTTCAAACAATATCGCCATAGCTGCCAGACGACGTGATTCATTCGTTCGATACAGTCTGTGTTCCAGAATCTCATCGTTCCGTTTCTACTTGTTGCTTATCCTCTCGTGTTAAGAGCCGCGTGATTTTTGAGGTACAAAAGCGAGCCTAGATTGTGTCAACCGGAATAATTTCGTCAGTTATTCGACATAAATATCATATACTCGGGTACATCGTTTGAAAGCGCTTTATGAAAATTTTGTTAAGAATTTCGTCGTCCTCTTTCTGCACGAGAATCTCCATGAATTCCATCGCGTCGCGCGGAACCTTTTAAGAAAATACGGAAGACGCGTCCGAGAGAATGTAGAGAGCTTCTCTCTTTCTTTCCCTCCGCAAAAGGCAATGCCAGGCCCGGCCGTGGCTCGATCGACCACGGAATATTTTATTCAGCAATTTAAACAGATTTAAACTACCTCGTTTTTCACTTCCTCATGACTTGCGCCCGCGATCGCCTCCCGCGAAGCGTTCGTATTCTCGCAAATTTTTCTCATCGAGCATCGTGCACGTGTGTCGCCGTGCGTATGCTTTAATCCAATTAAGCGACAAGCCGGGACTGATGAGTTGGA
This sequence comes from Vollenhovia emeryi, assembly GCF_000949405.1. Taxonomy (NCBI): domain Eukaryota; kingdom Metazoa; phylum Arthropoda; class Insecta; order Hymenoptera; family Formicidae; genus Vollenhovia; species Vollenhovia emeryi. The sequence goes on along the minus strand of NW_011967030.1, from coordinate 57,622 downwards.
AAGAGTTAAACACGTTCGGCCGAATGCGAAACGACCATCCTACGCCAGTATCTAAATTACATCTTGTAGATTTCCATCAATCATGCCCCGCAATCATCTCTATGCAGGTATTACGCGATTGCCGCACCGCTGCACTACACCGCCGTGGTCTCGCCGCGCCGCGTAGTCGTCGGGCTGGCCGCCTCTTGGACGGGCGCTCTACTCCTCTGTCTACCGCCGTTCTCGGGTCTGGTGCCACCTTATAGGTTTGTATATACACGTTGCACCATTAAATGCAGCGTTTGTTCGCACGTTTTACGACACTGCTTCGCAATTGCTGCGTTTCCTCGCGTAATGAATGAGATTCGATTTACTCCGTGCTCCGTCCCTTCGTCTCAAGTAAGCTGTTTCGCGTCGCATAAAGGCTCGCGCTGCGAGGACAATTTCTGCGACGCGTACACCCGAAAGAATTCCCCATTCAGAGCGGAGCTTTTGTCGCCGGCGAGTTAGTCAAGTTAAATGGAGCGGATTGTAACAACCCAGATAGTACATGGACCTACTATGGACGTCCATTGGATGTTCGAGATCAGACATCAGGACGTCCGTAAGACATCTGAATAAAGTCCGACGGACATCCAATGGAAGTCAACAGGATGTCTGTTTTTCACAAATGTGGATGTCCATAAAATATCCATAAAAGAACCTAAAATGGACGTCATTTCCAATGCTCTACTATTCAAAATTATTACTAAAATAAACATTTAAAATTACATAAAGGAGAGGTTTATGAGCAATAATAAATTAAAAATTTAAATATATTTATTATAAATATCAAGTCTAATACTTTAAATCACAATATGTAGTTCAATCACAATTAGAGTTTAAGACATCTCATTTAATAAAATATAAATGCTTCATACATTTTTTTTATCTATAATTTATATTGCATTATATAACATAAAAGTGAAAAACGTAATTTAAATAAATCTTGAAAAGAAAAATATTGCAAAAACTGTTGGCTTCTGCACAACAGGACGCGGAAAGTTTACCGCGCGGCATATATGAAAGTGATAGCCAATCATTCTTCGATAAATCGACAGTCGAGAAACAAAAGACATAACTCGCGCGAAACATTAACGTCCAAGACCGAACGTCCTGTAGACGTCCAAAGATTCACCACTGACGGATGTCTGAAATGAGATGTACCATCGACGTCCATTTCATGTCCATGGACGTGCGGATGGACATAAAATGAACATCCATAGGATGTCCTGTACCATCTGGGAATACGAAAAAATTGTTTCAACAAATCTGTCACATTGAATCACGCGCATGAACATAGCAAGAATCGCCGGCGAGATCACACTCATCCATCAGTCAAATTTTTTTCTGTTTTTTTTTCCCAATATCCTGTATCGATCAGGTATATTCAAGAATTAGATTGCTGCGCCCTGGACTTCGGGAACGGCACCTGGGGATACGCCGCGGCGGTCTACGGCGCTGTTTACGTCATCCTGGGCCTGGGACTGCCAGCTGTCCTCGTTACGGTCTGCAATTTACGCGTGCTGGGTATAGCACGATATCATCGGCACCGCATCGCCAGCGCGATCTACGAGGTCACCCTGAGCGCCCAAGTGACCATCACGCATCAACGAAATCCATTCTTCGTGCCAACCGTCACCGCACCCTCCGCCGGCGGACCGCCGCGATTTCACAGTGCCGCCAGCACGGTTTGTCTAGATGACTTTTTCTTTTCACTTCCAAATCACGTTGTAGAGGGTAAACTTTGTTGGTGTGGCCTCTGCATTCGTGGTTTACCAAATCATCGAGCGCGATACCAAGAATCGCGCTGCTAATTTTATTTATATTATTCGGTGAAATAGAGTAGGTCAGTGGGCAAACGAGAAAAGTGTCAGGTGTGGGCCTGGACAGCTCAGGAAGAGCTGACCAGGCCCAGTCCTCGCCTATCATTTTGCTCACCCAAAATTATTACGTAGCGCGCTTTAACGCCTACCTCTCCGAAGATGTACTCTTTTTTATTATTATGACATTTTTTATAAATCATACTCCCTATTAAGTCTCGTGTTCACGATCTAAAGGCCTGTGTCCACGATGCTAGAACTTGATCCAAGTTCTAGTTCTCGAAACTAGAACTTTGACACAGTTCTTGGATTCGTGGCTTTAACAATTTCGCGATCAAAGTCAATTCCTCTTTAACAAGAATGTCTAACCGACTTAGCTTTTGTCGAGTTACTCGATTTAAGTTAATCAGGCTAATGAAAAGCACCCGTAGTTCAAGACTAATCTATAATTTAATTTTCTGCCCCGGAGTTAGCAAGTCAAATCGATAGACGCCACGCTGGGAGGCATCGGCGAAGTACATACCGAAACTTCCTCGCTCGTAGCGTCTCGTGATTATGGACCACCGTTTAATTTCTATTCGAGGACCTGATCTAGCAACTTTCTAACATAATTAACCTTTGATATAGCGGCAAACGTATCCGTGCGTGTGCATTAATCGCTAAATAAAGATAAATAGCTTCGCGCTGCGATTGAACGGCTGCTGTCAATTCTCGTCACAGTTTCGTAAACGACTTTTTCAGGTGATGCAACTGGTCGGCTCTCTGTACCTGCTCTACTTTCCGTATTGCGGGTTCATCCTCTGGGAAGCTTGCGGCGCCAGTAATCAGCACCGCCTTCCTAAGCTCGCCTCTTTAGCGTCGCTCCTCCTCGCGTGCTCGCCGCCCATCAACGGCCTCCTCTACGGCCTGAAATCACAGACCCTACGACGATCCGTGCAGAACTACTGGCGGAAAAAGGCAACTAAGTCGGAATTGCAGCAGGTACGAAACGCGAGAAAAACGAGCGCTCGTGAAGGGACGCTTAAGTGTCGAGTAACGCGAAGGACAATAGTAATTTTCGCAGTTTACGGTTATTATTACTCTTGTGTCATGTTAAGTTCGTATATACTGGGTGTCCCACAATTCATAATTAACTTTTAAACAGATGAAACAGGGTACATTTCAAAGATGAAAGTCCTCTGTTGCTCTTTCCTCCGGTCTTTATTTATTGAATTATTTAAGATTGAGGCGGGAAACTTACACTGAGAGAAAAATATAGTTGGATAGAGGCCAAAAATAACTATATTTTTCTCTCAGTGTACAGTCAACCCAACTGGCTAATTATTTAATTAATTTATTACGCAACGTTTCGACCCTATTCTTTTGGGTCCTTTTCGAGTGATACTGCAAATCAACAACAACAACGCAGTTATGAACAATGTTGGTTAATAAATAGAAAGGATTTAGTTAAATAGTTAAAAGTTCAGTAACGCACCTAAGTCAATCATCGTTGTCGAATAAGACAGAGTCGAGCCGCTGGCGAACTCACTCAGTTTCGATAAGATAGGAGGCAGAATTAAAAACATCAATTATTGACATTTTTAATTCCAAGTTCTGCTCGGTCCGAGAAATTTATAGCCAATCAATTTGCAACTTTTACGAGAAATTAGTAATTTTATTAGCTATCGAGTTATAAAATATACATATGTATACGTGTGAGCACTGTGGTTGCTGGGCTCGAACTAATTTGTTAGTCATGTCTTAAGAACAATACAAGGTGATGCGAACTAAACATTTGATTACACAGTCGTATATTACATTTAAGTTTTCAGTGTCCGTTTGTAAATTAAACGTGTTATCGGTATTTTTGATAAAAACATTTCGGCGATTTCTCTTTTTCTCCTGCGCTCGCAATGTAAAATTATTGAATTATTTAACAATTAAGTCGACCAAACCCGTGCACACTACAGCGGGGAGCTACACACTTAACGTCCTTATTTTTAAAAATAACTGACACATCAATTTATTTAAAAGCAAAACAATAAAGATCAAAATTATATGGGAGGATACGGGCATTGAGTGAGGCGCCCGCGCGGTTTGCACCGGTACTGCCGTCGGCAGGGATCCTAAAGCCGCTGGCGAACTCACTCAGTTTCGATAAGATAGGAGGCAGAATTAAAAACATCAATTATTGACATTTTTAATTCAAAGTTCTGCTCGGTCCGAGAAATTTATAGCCAATCAATTTGCAACTTTTACGAGAAATTAGCAATTTTATTAGCTACACATTGCTCAGACCGAGATTTTGGATCGAATTCTAGCATCATCAACACCACGGCTTTACTGACAATCTGACAGATGTTTGGCAATGACCTTTCTCGAAAAGGCCTGCAACTATTTCTACACGTCATACTGCTCTTTTTCTCTTCTTCTAGACATGGATTTATGGACTTGCGTTTATTAGAAGAAATCTTTTTCTAGGCTATTAATCTTGTTAGTTCTAATTGCACGATATTGTTCTTATATGTTGTCCCTAGAGTATGCTGGTCTCATTTTGTATATATTTATTGTAGAATTCTTGTACCAAGCAAATATTGTCGTCAAGTGTACCAAAACTTAGTAAAATTTTTAATTTTTTCGTTTTTGATATAAAGTCGACCAGCATAGTCTAGATTTTGCTGCGTACTTTAATTCCGTAAAAGAGTTTTATAAAGCCAATTGAAAGATTACTTCTAACAAAGAATGTCGATAAAACAGACTTTAGGATCCCCTTATGTGACAGAGAAACTTCTGTCTCCGGAGTTTACCCTCTTTTAACAAAAGTCAATTGTGAGTTTTGGAACACCCTATATAAACGTATGTAGTAGCGTGAGAGCAACTGTAAATTGTGTTCCAGGAGATACAAGCGAGAACACCGAGCGTCGCGGGCTCCAGGAGACCTTCTGGCAGCGGAAACGCTTCCTTCTTCCCATTCCCGCCGTTACAGCGAAGGCTCAGCGACGCGTTATTGGCCCTCGGCTCATGCAGAACCGGGGGTAATTTCGAGAGCAATAATCTGGGGTTCCAGCGCGGCAGATTGCAACCCGCCGTATCGTGTAATACTCTTAGAGTGCCGACCACCGAATCAGGTACGCGATCCTTGTCGCTGATACCATTTTATCGAGATACAATCCGTGCTTCCATCGTATTCAAGTAGTTCTTAATTTGCCTTATCGTTAGTTCGCAATCGACAGTTCCCACTTTAACGTGAATATTTCTATGGAAAAAAGAAAGAATCTCTAGTAAAACAAATCGAAAGACCTCTTAATCGTTGATGGACAAACGTTTCGACACTGATATGAGCATCATGTCCTTTCATCATGGCGCGCTAAGGTGAGCCGAGCAAATTGGTGAGGGCGAGCGCGAGTGCCGCCAGTCTGATGGGTCCCCATTATCGGAGCGACTTTATCGGGGCGGATTTGGGCGCGGGATGTTCCATAGCTATGTGTGAGACCCCGAGGAGAAGCCCGAGGATCCTCATAACGCGCGCGTGCAGCGAAGAGAGCCAAGACGGAAGCAGCCCCCTTCTGAGAAAATCCCTCAATTCCAATACTAATGCACCGCCATGCGAAAGTACGTCACACTAACGTTTGTAGTGTTTGCTTCAGTCGCATGTGCAATTCTGAAGTAGAATTCGCGATTTTACAAAAATTATCACGCCTATTGTTCATGTTTCCGACGTGGATATTCTTCTTCCAACTATAAAAGTCTCGCATTTTACATAATATTAGCCTCTCTACAAGCGAAAAGAAATCAATTAAGCTTTCAGCGTAATGCCGCTGAGACGTGTTCGCCGTTAGTTTCATATGGAGACTTGCAAATGAATAGTCCAAGTAAACTGTGTTACTTCTACCTGGATTACCGCTTGACCTTATTTAAGAGAGCTCTCGTTTATTGCGCATAGAACGTCGATGGCGGCACTGCAGCACCGGAAGCGAGAGCAGCACAGGAAGCAGCGATGCAAGCGTATGGACCACCGGAGTGGCCCCGAAGTTCAGCAAGAGTAACGCAAAGAACTCGGACGGTTGGTCGTCACGTGCGCGACACGGACGCGGGAAGAATTTAGAAGAAAGCGCCCTGTCGACTGCAATCAGGCCGAACAATAACAGTGAGAGCAGCGATACGACGGATACGACTACAGCCACGACAACAACCACTACGCTACTTAAATCTCTTACTATGGTAAGTGATAAGGTAGACGTGAAATTGTATACGATTGCACAACTATCAATACATAATTGTATTAAGCAATTGTTCGCGAGAACATTCTACTTTGTCGAATTAAAAAAATATCGGAAGAAGAAAATTGAAGTTTTCCGTTCGACAAAGTAAAATAGTCCCTTGAAGATTGGCAACACGTAACGGCAGTTTTAATGGTGATCATAATGAAGGAGCTAAGCAATTATCTTTTCGTACTCTTCATTATTGTATAATTCAATTCACAATTCAATTCCAACTTCCAACACAATTAATTGTGCAAATGCAGGAGACTGGCGAGATGAATGAAAGAGAGAAGGAAAGAGTAAACGGTAATATGAAGAAAAGAGAGTTCAGCGAGAGTGAGAGCAGTTGGAGCAGTGTCGAAGAAATTGAAACCAAAGCGGAGAGAAACGATGAGGATGACAATCTTGAGAACTTGAAGGAGGATCCGCAAACGAGACCCCCGAGGAGAAAGTCGAAAAGCAACAATCGTGAACCCGAGGTTTCCGGAGATCATGAGGAGGCTGCGCAGCTGAGGCCACTTCTAACTCCCTCCTCTTAAGCCGACCCTCTTAAATGTATTTTCCTTTGGATAATCTGTTCGCGTATTTATGTGTATGTATGTGTGCGCGTGCGTGTAAATGTACATGTGGAACGCGAATGAAATAAAATTTCACCGTATGTATTTAAGCGACACTAATATACACGACGTTCACAGGAAATTTATAAATAAGCATCTAATTGTGACACGCTTATTTCGTGAATTTGCGAGAATAAAGTTAGCTGGTGAATTGCGATCAGAGAGTTACTTTGATAACTTGCATTTAACAATATTCACGTTTGCGACACGAGAGCAAAGAAGAAGTATTCGACAAATAACTTGTTCAAGAACGTACGTTTCATAGATTGATCTCAATCTTTTACGTGTCTTAACGCATTGTAAAAAGTTTAGAGAAAATATGGATTTTATCTTTGCAGATCTTTACGCTCGATATTAATATATGTATGTATATCGACATATATATGTATATATCTTAAAATTATATTTTTTTACTTTCACTCTACAACGTTACGTGACGCGACAATGACGCGATATCATCTTTTATAACAAAAATCGAAAAACTGATTAATTGATAACTGATTAACACCGCTGTACCGTCGGTAAACTCGATTTCGAGAAATTCGTTCGCTCGTCCTCAAGAATTAATCAATAATCGTTTCCGATCAAATATCAATAAAAAATTTGCATCAACGACGAATTCGTAAAAAGTCGTAATCTTGCGAAAGTTCCGGTCCAATTTATTTCTAATGTTCTGAAGCGATTCATAGAGACTCGAAGAAGAGCGAAGAACCACAGACGGAAGTCGGGCACCCGAGAAAGTTCTTTCGACAAAAAGTGACAACAACGTCGGAGTAAAAACTGTGAACTCTAAATGTTGGAACGTTTTATCGAGCGCCGAGTTACACTATTTAAGAAAGAAAAAACTCGTAACGACACGATGTGTTCTTTTGTAAACGTCAAATTTCGCTAGGTATATAGTTACAATAGTAGACGAATTCTACGATTCTTTTGTGACTGACGTCTGTAATTATTAGCAACGTAGACAAAGCTACAATTAGCCAATTAGCCAAGTAAGTAGCCATTGGAATTGATCCAAAAAACTGCTTAGGGCATATGTGTGCGTACAAATCTATGTATACAGATACCGTCGACGTTCTCTCTGGACATTTGACAATGTGATTGTAAGAACTGTTTCGTTCTGAGATGTGAGATTGTTAGAAGCGTGTAAGATTCGTATTCGGTCCGTATTCGCATACGCACTGTTTACGATTGATACCGACTAGGCTAGACCATCTCATTCCAATCGTATGTATATACATTTAATTTATATATGATTCGACCAATGTGTTATACATGATATTTAGATACTATACACACACACACACGCACACGCACACACACACACACACACATACAGCGTGGGCCATTTTAATCCGTACACGGTAATATCGCCTCAGATAGGGGTGATAGCGGAAAATGCCTCAGACAAAAGTTGTTGGATTTTAAGAGGGACATAAGATAATGTCATTGATTTAACCTTGCACAGTTGCTTGAAGGTCACGTAAAGGTTACCTTCAATTTGTTAACGAAACCCCCTATTGTTTATTGTACTATCTTATTCTACTAATTACTATGAACAACTTTTGTCTGAAACATTTTTTGATTTGCCTAATACTTTCGAGATATTCAAGAGAAAATTTATAACTTTTTCAATGTTTAGCTTATATCTCGATGTTTGCCGGAGGAAAAAGTAGTACAGGACTTTTTTACTTGATTTAGTCTTAGGAATATGCTGTTACAATAGTGCTCCAATTATTGAAAAGTTTTGTGTATGTAAATTTTGTATATGTTACAATTAAGGATGTGTCGAATAGTGAAATTGCCAGATACCGGATATCGGTTATCCGGTAATAACGTTCCCCTTTTGCTTTCTCAT
>NW_011967030.1:38606-46609 GCF_000949405.1 Vollenhovia emeryi | reverse complement strand
AACATTTTTAAATAACTGTTATGAGATACATACATAACAAAGAAATGTAACTTTGTTCTTCCATAATGCTCTCAAAATTATGTAATGATTACATATCATATACATAACAATGATATATAACGTTGTTCTTTCCATACGCTCTTTCAGTTATATAACAGTTATATGTTGGTTTGCTGGGTACTTTTCCCTCCGATAAACAGTTATCGAGATATCATAAGCTAAACATTGAAAAAGTTATAAATATTCTCTTGAATATCTCAAAAAGTATTAGGCAAAGCAGAAAATTCAGACAAAGTTGTTTATATTAATTAGTAGAATAAGATAGTATAATAAACAATAGGGGGTTTCGTTAAAAAAATTGAAGGTAACCTTTACGTGACATTCAAGCAACTATGCAAGGTTAAATTAATGACACCATCTTATGTCCCCCTTGAAATCTAACAACTTTTGTCTGATGAATTTTCCGCTCTATCACCCCTACCTGAGGAAATATTACCGTGTACGGATTAAAATGACCCACCCTGTGTATATATACACATATGTATGTATATAAGCACGTGTGCGTGCGTGTGTGCGCGCGCGCGTGTGTGCGTGTGTGTGCGTGCGAGTGCGCGCGTGTGTGCGTGTGTAGAAAAACTGTTAAACGACGTAACTGGTAATTCTAATTAGGGAAAATTTATTGCGAAGAATATTAGCTCAGCCAGGTTTTGAACCTGGTCCTCCCTACACTCCAGGCGGGAGTCTCACCAATTCGACTATTGAGGTAATATTTGTCGCAATAAACAGTCTAATGATGATATCGTTGCGTCTATTTTTCGACTTTAAACTGCGCACCGATTCGGATTGTCGACAATACACAGTACTATCAATACGCGATTTTTATGTATCTCCTCCTCAACCCTCAACCCTCCCCAACTTAGACACTATTATTCGGTCAAATAGATGCGACGATATCATCATTGACTGCTTATTGCGACAAATATTACCACATGCCCATGGGCGTATCCAGGGGGGGCAGGGGGGGCAGCTGCCCCCCCCCCAGACTCTATGGGATCCCCAATATATCGCTAAGGTTTATGCCTACAATGTAATAATTATAACTTCATTATGTATTGATCAAATATCGATATTTTTACAGTAAAAGAATTGCGAAATAGTAAGAATAAAATAAAATATTAATTGTATTTTTTTACGTTACGTCATCGTGAATAATATTTTAATTACTTTGGGGTAGATATGGTATCGCCAGCAATTCAAAACAATGATGAGTATTTTACAAAAACGACCTACACTGGCCAATGCCTTTATTTAAAATAAAAACGTCGTTTTTATTTTAAATAATGGCATTGGCCAGTGTAGGTCGTTTTTGTAAAATACTCATCATTAATATTTTAATTGTAGTTAAACGGTCTTGAAAAGCTCTCTCAAGAAGGAAATTCTGGGACAAGAAAAGTTGCTTTTTCCAGTTGCTGTCTGCTGCTGGACAAACGATATTCATATTGGCTCTGTGCATTATAGACAAGTATAACTCCCTACTTGAACCAGTTGCAAACATACTGCAGTCTAAAAATCTGGATGTGATCAAATGTGCTGAGTATGTCAAAAGAATAATAGCTGCAGTAAGAGAACACAGGCGGTCTGTCGAAGTAGGATGTGAAGAGCTTATGAAGACTGCAACACAAATAGCTGAAGCTATGAATATTGAGCTACGCCTTCCACGAACAGCAGCTCAACAGCAACATAGAGCTAATCATCCAGCTTTATCTCTTAGGGAGTGTTTTCGACGCTCTCTATATGTGCCATATTTAGATTCTTTGATAACATCATTGGAGGCAAGGTTTAGCGAAGACCAATCACCTGCTTTTGCTTTAATGTCGTTACATCCTTCACAATTGCTAAAAATCGAAGCTGATGTTTTAAAAATACGCTTGCAAGAAGTCTCTGAATTTTATGACTTAGAAGGAATTCAAACAGAAGTAGAGTTATGGCGTATCCCAGATAGCACACTGAATTCACAAAGTATTCTTTAAGTTTTCTTTTTTCTGAATTGTAATTCTTTAGGAATTCATAAAAGAATACAATAAGAGTGACAGAGGAAGTTACATGCACCATAAATCGTTTTCCTGACAACTTCTTAAAGTATTCATTTCGAATTCAATAAATGTAAACTTTATGAATTCAAGGGGAATAGTGTTAGAACAAAGAGGATTACAAAATATTTACCCAATGTATGTACACATCTAATATGCAGTAACATTACACCATTATTATAATTTCTCACTCAACAGTGAGATACTCTCAACCGAAGCTCGTTGACAATCGGATGATTCTTCCGTTTCGGTTCTCGTCGTTCGATTCTTTCTTTTACACAATAGAACTATTGCACAAAATTAATTGCACATAACGTTACGCACACAAAATATTGCACGTGGTAACACGCTGCACAAGAACGTCCGGATGGCGGTTAGCGAATGACAAATAATTCCTCATAAATTCTTAAAGTATTCACAGTACTGAATCGCGAAGTATTCATTATAATGAACTTCAGAAGAATACTTCAAGACGAACTGATTGAGACTAATTCTTCAAGAATTCTTCAGATATTCATTTTTCTAATTCTGTATGTTTTCTTTAAAATGAATTCTCTATGAACTTATGTTCATCTTTATGCTATCTGGGATTATGTAGCCAAAAAAGGAAAACCCCTGGATTTAGACTTAATAGAAATAATTAAGGAAGCAGATTTATTTTATCCAAAGATAAATAAAGCCCTTCAGATTCTCTTGACGATGCCGTATACTATTGCTACTGTAGAAAGGTCTTTCAGCACTCTTAGGCGCGTCGAGACTTGATTGCGTTCGACAATGACTGAAGACCGTTTAAATGGCTTGTGCATGCTCAGCGTGCACCGGAAATTGGTTGAAAGCATGGGTGATTCCTTTACGAATAATATGATTAATAGATTTGCCGAGGAACCCAGAAAATTAATTGTTATATAAATAAAAATATTTTTTATAAGTACGTAGTTTAATTTATGCTGCATAATTCGCCTACGGGTGAATCCTTTTCTGCCCCCCCCCCCTAGACAAAAGTCTGGATACTCCCATGCACATGCCTTAATGGTTGAATTGATGAGACACCCGCCTATAGTGTAGGAAGATCCAGGTTCAATCCCTGGCTGAGGTAATATTTTTCGCAATATATTTTCTCTAATTAGAATTGTCAGTTGCGTCGTTTAACAATTTTTCTATATTGGTTAATTATGTACTGGCGACAATAAGCCTTTATTCTTGTTATATATATACATGTATATATGCATAATTTATATTATACAGGTGTCTGACGCAAGAGTACCCAAACGAAAAATATTGGTAGATTGGGTCAAACTAAAATGAAAAGTTATGTACCATTTTACAAAATTCGCAATAGTTATCGAATAATGTATTGAAACGTGTAAACGAATGAGCGCGTGGAAAGTGATAGGCTGGGCTCGTAAGCAGAAAACACGAGCAGCGAGCGTGAGCGGGACATAAACACATCGCTCGCTGTTTTTTCTGACAGTGTTATGTCGCGCGTTGCTCCACCTCTCGTTCACCGCATGCCTTCGAAGCCCGGCTCACCGTTCTCTACGGTTCAATAAATTATTCAATAACTATTACAAATTTTGTAAAATAGTACATGGCTTTTCTTCTTAACTTGACCCAATCTACCACCATTTTTGGTTTAGATAGTTTTGCATCAGACACCCCGAATAATCTGATGGCTGTAATGAAGAATTAATAAAGACTACTGCATTAAGCTTAACGCAGTGTCCTTTATTAATTCTTCCGAATACGGATCACCTTCTGTATCGGTGTCTACTTAAATTATATTGTTGCTAAATATGTATACTGTTATAGCAACATCTTATTATCGTACGTACGAGACTTGATCGTTTCTACGCGTACTAAGTAGCGACGTCCATGCAATCTCGAATTTGCTAAAATCGCTTATCTACGAGCAGGCGAGCTGCTCGCTGATCCAACATCATCAGTTAAGATCACGTGGCTCGAATAATTGCCGTTTCGTCGTTGTCAATAACAAAATTTGAGGAACTTTGTCGGGTGTGAATATTGTATCAATGTTAACATTACAAAGAGTTGCGACATAAACGATGTTTGAGTGTATACAAAGTTAATGCAAATAAAAAGAATAACTACAAATTGTCGAATTCGTAATTTCACCAAATTTTGCACAACACGACTTCATCTCTTTCTAATGTACGCATCGTGCCAGCTTTGGAATTTGTCCTGATGTTCGACAGCTCAAATGTTTGGAATTTAGATAAAGACCAACGTGACTTCACCTTCGCCCATCCTGTTTCCAAAACGTGTTTCTACGCATCTTGTTACACGTTATTCTGTTACCATATCACGACGTGCGTGGACTGGTAGAGTACGTGTGCGTCTCATTTCAACACTCGCTCTTCATTAATAAATCATTCATCGCCTAGCATCGCCCGCAAATTTTTTCGTCCTTGACAGACTCATCAGAAAATTTTAGTGCGTTTGTTCGGTAGTGCGAAACAACTCGTTGATCCGATTTTTAAGCGCCAGTGGGGAATTTGCTGGAAAACACATTCGCATGCGACTGAGCGGAAAAAGCGGCCGAGCATTAAGTGTGAATATTCGCATCTAAGTTTCATTTCATTCAGAAAGATGACAGAGATAAGGACTGTAACGTGTACATTTGAGCCGCAGGAGGAACGGAGGTACGACATGTTGCATGCGAATATTTTCAAAATTTTTCAAAGCTTTACAAAGATTTGTGTCTGCGACGCGAAAGTCAATCTTGTCATTTAAAACTTGAGATTTACACGAAAGATTTTTATTTGCCTGCTCCGTGGCTACAGACCTGTCTCGTGCAGATGCGTCGTGTGATTGCGCAGACTCGCATCGATCTTGCTTGCACAGCTGGATACATCTGCTGCTCCAGTTAAACTAGGTACTACTGTTTCACAGTTCTGCTCCGCTTGAAACGCATTAGAAGACACGTAACAGGCATATTTACACTTAAGTGTTGCTGTTATATAATGGTTGTGTAGTGTGCCACCACTGTCTCGTTATCGTTACAATTTATACCAGTAATACCCGATAATTGCGTCCTCGTGGAAAATTGTCGTCACGCATGCGTTCTTTAATTCGTGTCAAGAAATGAACTCGACATCAACCTTACAACTGCAACAGTGCTGCACATTGCACGGGATGTAGCCAACAATGCCGATATGGCGTGGAACTTCTCGACGCGTACCGGTCGAGAAGTACGCGAAGAAGTACGGTTGTAGATGGTGAGAAACGTACAACATGTCTTCCAAGTAAGTGAGTCGATCAATCGAGTCCAGAGTAGGGATGCAATTCCATCCGTCGTACTAACACATGGAGCCTTTCGCAGAGAAAAGCCATGAGAGCTTCCTCGGCTTCGTCTAGCACGAGTTCCGTATACACCAGCGCCGACGATGCACGCAGGTGCACCGGCTACGAGAGGAACCAGTTTCTCGACTTAGATGACGTCGGGACCGCCTGGCTCCTCGGCTCGCATTCTTCGCATGATAGGTCGAAGCGGGTACTCGAGAGATTTAAAATCGACAAGTGAGTGACAGCGCATGCATCCGTCACTTGTATAAGCACGGAACTCATTCTTTCCATTCAACACGGTCTTTCCATTTCGTTGGACAGAGGGAGGGGTTTCCTCGCGTATTACATTTCAGTTTCACCTGGGAAAGGACTTCGGCTTCAATTAGAAAAGCGAAAGTACGGCCAACGTTTATTATCTCCAAGTTCTTAGCTCGGCAGCGCCCGTGGTAGAAACCGACTTTTGCCACATCGCCTGTCACGTTATCGGTAGCCGCACTGAGTTTGTTGTCCTTTGTACAATACTTTGTACAAAAGTGGCATAAAATTGTTTTAAAAAGTGACTAGGCATAATACACGTATTAACCCTTTCATGACTACACCCTAACCACTGAAAAATACAGGGTCATCCGAAAGTACCGGACCTCCCTAATATTTTCAGTTAGAATGCATTTTGGAGAAAATGTCCAATAGCAAAGTTGTATGGTTTCAAGCGGGGAGTAAGATGATGACCTTGACTGTGACCTTGACTACGTCTTTCAAGGCCATTTCAAGATCAACTTAATTTTTTAAAATGAAATTTGAACCTTCTACCGTGGCAAGCGTCTTATACCAATTCAACCACCTAGTCTAACAAGGGGAGGATACGCGGTGATTTTTCTATGTGTGTCGATAAGATAGGAGGCGGAATTAAAAACGTCAATTTTCCACATTTTTAATTTCAAGTTCTGCTTGGTCCGAGATATTTATAGCCAATTAATTTGCAACTTTTACGAGAAAGCAGCAATTTTATTAGCTACATATTGCTCAGACCGAGATTTTGGATCGAATTCTAGCATCGCCTGCCAACTGTATATTGTGTTAAGGGGCTTCTAATTAAAAACTTGAAACAAAAAGTCATTTATACAGGTTGATTATGTTTTCATGACTTACTATTATATGTTAACAATTACCACACAAAAATCAACCATTTATAAATGACATAACTTTACTGTCGTGAAGTTTTTCAACTTTAACGTACGCGCACGTATTGTTGTTTTAACGCCCAGTTGCCAGACGACGGTTCTCATTATCGTCAGAGTACGTGATTTCATAAAAATAAGTTTTGTCCATTTATATAAATGACGCAAGTAAAGTGTTTACTGGTTTTCCGACATATATATGGTAATATTTATCACAATAAATAGTTTAACGATGTTTTCGTGACTGTTCTTTCGAACCTTGCACTGCATGCCGACAATTGGCTTCTCGGTCTTAAAACACAGAACAATTAAGTCGTAAATTTAATTTAATTCGCGAATCGATTGTTCTGTGTTTTAAAATCGACAAGCCAAGTCGGCGCGCGGTTAAAGTTTGAAAGAACAGTCACGAAAACATCATTAGACAGTTTATTGCGATAAATATTACCGCATGTCTCGGTAAGTCAGAGAGTAAGTAAACATTTTCCTTGCGTCATTTATAAATGGACGAAAGAAAAATGTTCACTTCTCTTACAATGAGCTATGCAGTTGCTCGAATTATCGCCTACTGCAAAGTGCTAAGTCCTGCAGGAAAACTTTTATTTTATTTTTTTTACGAATGCATGAAAAGCGCGCGCTCACACTTTCACAAAATCTATTCCTCTTCGAGGACTACACATTAGAGCTGTTACTTTTCATAGCTTCGAAGCTTCGAAGATTTCGAAGTAATTCGAAGCTTCGAAGTTGACTTCGAAGTTTCGAAATCTTCGAAGCTTCGAAGCTTCGAAGTTCGAAGTTAACTTCGAAATCTTCGAAGCTTCGAATCTTCGAAACTTCGAAGTTCGAAATTAAATTCGAAGCTTCGAAGTTTCGAAAATGTTTTCGTGCGAGTGACGAATTTCTCCGACGAACACTAAAAATATTGTAAATAAAAAGTACTAATTTATATATATTGAGAAATAGGTAATTACTTCTAAATTATAATTTTTAAATACTATAACATGTAGATTACACACATATTTGTTTAAGATCGCGTAATTAAATTTTAAAAAATGGTCAATTAAGTAAATCAATTAAGTATCGTATCAACACTAGAAAAATTCGCATAAATTCATTATTATATCGCTAATTAATAATAATTTAATTTATTTAAAATTTATCTGAATATATTACTTGAGTTTCTAAATCGAGTTTATTGTTCGTGTGCCTTCTTATTCACATCGCGCGTCTATCATGAATATTCACCACTTGAACAATATTTAATATACAGGGTGTCCCATTTAACTTGGACAGTAAAATATCTCGAAAACTAAGCCCAGCAGACAAAAATGTTTCAGACAAAAGTTGTATGGTTTCGAGGGGGACATAAGATGGTACCATTGGTTTGACCTTGAAGAATTATTTGAAGGTCACACAAAGGTCACACCAATTTTTC
>NW_011967030.1:20233-33473 GCF_000949405.1 Vollenhovia emeryi | reverse complement strand
TTGAAATATTTAAATGTTCCATTCATGTTCCATGCAACATTCACGGCATAAGACAATGTTTGCTCCAAGTACATTCCACTGAAATGTTTCAAACATATTTTATGTTGTGCCAAATGGAGATACCAGCAATGTTCCATGGAACATGAATGGAACATTTAAATATTTCAATGAAACATTCCAGGAATATTAATAAAATATCAATATGCTAATTGGGCAATATGTCGAACCGATATATGACGAATCGACGTCTCACTTTCCGCGTGTAGTGCGATTGTCGCGACATGCACGCTCCTTGCTTGTTCGTGAATTATCAGTGTCTTCCTATACAGCACCGATTGTTGCAGAAAACTTCTATAAAGGTTTCAAAATCATTTCAACCTTTCGTATTTCATGTGTAACTATTCTGAAAGAATTCTACAATATGTTATATGAAATGTAACAGAAATGTTTTTGAAACCTTCCACATGAAAATAATTTTGTAAATCTTTCAGTCGAGTTATCTCTGAATTGTTTTACATAAAATATTTTATAAACCTTTTAGTTGCGCTATTTCTGAAGCCTTTCTCATGCAATAAATTTGAAAATTTTCAGCTAATTTATCTTTAAAACATGTTGATGGCTAAGGACTAATTTTTAACCTGTTGTGTGTAATTTGAAGAAAAATAAAAAATAATTATATGATATATTTATCTATTAGTTTACCAAAAGGTTAGAAAAATCGACCCTAAAGCCTTAATTGTGTCCACGATGCTAGAAATCGGTTTGAGATCTCGATCCGAAAAACATATAACCAATAAAATTGCCGTATTTTTTCGTAAAAACACACTTGTCTAACCCCAAAGAGCCTGATTTCGAAGGCTGCACATATAATAAGTTGACATTCAGCTTGACTTTGAAGTCGACTTTAGACTTCTTCTGCCGACTGACAGTCAACTAATAGTCGACTTGGTGCTGTTTGAGTGATCATGATCTAGAAATATCTACATAAATATGCAAACAGATGTTTAAAAAACTTACTAGGTATATTAGATATTGAACGTCAATATCTTTAACTACTTCAGCTCTTATGTACAGAAAAAATATATAAAGGTAACAAAGACAATTCCATTTTTTTAATTGGATCACGTATTCCTGGTCAAAAGTTAAAGATATAAAATAGATTATTTCTTTTATCATAGATTAAAGATTTCAAATCTCGACGTTGTGGCAACTCGGAAATAACAATGATTCAGCGTTTTAGCAACAGTTTACTTACTTGTCGATAAATATCGACAAGAGGTAACAATAATCTGCATGATGGAAATTTTTGTATAGGTTTAATGTGCATTTTAGTAGTAATAAATAAAAATATAAGAATAATTTTGTAAATCACACATTAAAACGTAGAGTTATATTTTTATCGAAATTCTTATCACTACTAATTTTTAACAACGGATAATCTATAAGTATATAATGTCCATTAAAAAAATTATATTACTAGTTGGAATGTTACTCTACACATAAATTTTGATATATTTAACATCAGTATAAAAAAATATTTCCACTGATAACAACAATGATATTTTGTATTTGTGAAGAAGAAGAAGATACTTTATATTTTAAAAATACTTTTCGTATAAAATACAAGAAAGAAATGACAAATGATACGAATATTAAATACGAATAATGAATAATGAATAAAATTTTATCTGGCTAAAGTTTTGGGCGAGAAAAACGCTCGTTTTTTTGCATATACGGTAACGCAAGTTACCGTATGATAAACAATAGAACTTAGCACCAGTCCGTTCAATAAACAATAGAAATCTTAAAAATTTGAAAATCCATCCAAATGAGACGCAGCAAGATACTTTATCGAACAATACGTTTGTCGCTTTTACTTATCTCAATTTTTACAATGCTGGTCTAACCTTCAATGTAGCTGAAGCGCAGATTGCTCCGTCAACAGATGTTAAAACCAATTCCACCTAATTGCAATTCTGAAGAAAAATTTAGTAGGAGCGATGCACCGTTAGGAAGTTAATAGTTATTACTGTTGAAAGGAGTAACACATCCGTGCGAATATCGGCTCGCTTGCAATCAAACTCACTGACTGATAGTCGACGAAACCATTAGATCTTCTGGAACTTACACTCTTTTTTTTTAACATGGCGACGAATGCATACGTTGCATAACGCAGATATTATCTGCGACATTATAAGTGTTTGAGCATGTTTTATGCATGATATCTAATTTTAACCTACACTGATCAATGTTTTTATTTTAAAAAACAAAACACGTTACAACGTTTCGGTCCCGGATTTGGACCTTTCTCAAGTAATCTGAAAGCATATATAACTCTGAACAAACATTGCTTAATAAAATAATTACAACAAAAACAAACCACAAAAATTCATACCTGTTACAAAATTATTAAAGATCA
Source organism: Vollenhovia emeryi (assembly GCF_000949405.1). Taxonomy (NCBI): domain Eukaryota; kingdom Metazoa; phylum Arthropoda; class Insecta; order Hymenoptera; family Formicidae; genus Vollenhovia; species Vollenhovia emeryi. The sequence continues at coordinate 31,054 of NW_011967030.1, read as the reverse complement.
CATATTAATTGTTTGGCCAATATCAACCACTATGACAGTAAGCTGTAATACAAGCAAGAGAGTGATTACATTATACATTATTGCGATTTAATAAATGTGAAGAATAAATAAATTTACATATTAGTCAGCAAATAATAATTGCACTCTTTGGTTGAAGAGTGCAAATTCCATTAAAATTGCATCATTGATTATTAAATATTAATTAAAGTGACAAGAGACCTGTGTTAGACGAGATATCAAGTTGAACTGACGGGTAACGAAATACGATAAATAAGAGAATGATGAGTGCGAGGTAAAACATAATATAAACAACCATTAGAGAGTCACATGCATTCGAACACCGAATGAATTATATATGAAATGTGGATAGAAAAAACTGAAGAACAATATAATAGAATTAGAAAAAAATTTTTTCGATAAAATGTACATCGCAAGGATACTGTCTTCGTCGCCTACCTGCTGAAAATCCAGCAGGTAGGCTGCGCACACGCATGCACCAAAGAAAGAGAGTTTAATACTTGTAAGGAAGGAAAAGCGCAATTAATATTTGATTTAGCAGCGCCAAACTTTTTTAATAAACAATAATGTCATGAATCAGGACCGATATGTATCCAACAATTAAATTAGAAGATGCCATCTTTTAATAAAATATTTATTTGCATTTAAAGTTGTTTGCATTATATTTTTATTGAATAAGTATTAAAAATTTGTCTCATTAATATTATTATTTCCTTTATTTCTTTCGATAAAATTTTATGCTCGATTGTTTGACTATAACAGTTTAATATAAAAAATAATAAAATACCTAGTTTGTATAAATATTCAGTTTAGTTGGCGCAATTTGATGATATCATTACTTTTGTAGAGAAGATAAAAATGTTTTTTTTCGAATAAAACATAATATCCAAATAATTAAATTATACACTGCTCAAAAGAAATATGACATAGAAAAATTTTATGCAAAAATTAGTCAACTTTGACTGACGGTAACTCCGCGAAAAATCATCGTAAAATTATGTTCTTTTTTTTAAATTAAAGCTTGAAATCTCTACTTTAAGACACTATAGTTCTTTTTTAGGTGTGATGCATCCCTACCACTGTAACACCTTAAATGTGAGGGCATGTTTGTTATATTGAAAATTACAAAGTTTGACGGAGTGCATAGACTTGCTACATTTTTTTCTGGGATACTGTTTACAGGAACATAAAGTACGAACCTTCCTCTTCAATTTAAAAAAAATGTATGTGTGTGTTTAAATTTGAAAAACGCGTGTTTCCTCCGCATTGTTGAATTACTGCTTGTAGCCGATTCCTCATGTTAATGCAAGCCCTAATTTCTTCCTGTGGAATGACATTCCTACATTCCACAGGAATTAGGGCTTGCATTAACATGAGGAATCGACTGCAAGCAGTAATTCAACAATGCGGAGGAAACACGCGTTTTTCAAATTTAAACACACACATACACAAGTGAGAGGCAAGGGGACTCACTTTAATCAAGCACCACAAAAATGAGTCATTCTACACACACATATATACACACACACACACACACACACAAACGGCTCTTTTCAGGGCCACATGATGTGCAAAATTCGACCGGCAACCTGGTATATGCCAATAATGCAAGGGTTACTTTAAAGTACTGTATCCTTGCGAAAAAAATGGCAGCGACTTCTTTTTTTTTTAAATTGAAGAGGAAGGTTCGTACTTTATGTTCCTGTAAACAGTATCCCCGAAAAAAAATGTAGCAAGTCCATGCGCACTCCGTCAAACTTTGTAATTTTCAATATAACAAACATGCCCTCACATTTAAGGTGTTACAGTGGTAGGGATGCATCACACCTAAAAAAAAAACTATAGTGTCTTAAAGTAGAGATTTCAAGCTTAAATTTAAAGAAAAGAACATAATTTTACGATGATTTTTCGCGGAGTTACCGTCAGTCAAAGTTGACCAATTTTTGCATAAAATTTTTCTATGCCATATTTCTTTTGAGCAGTGTATAATGCTTGATTGGATGACGCTTATACTTGGCGTCTTTTTAAACCTTTTTTATTAAAAAAGGTTATTTTTTAAGGTGATATCACGACTTTTGTAGTTTCAATTACACTGATCTTATTGAAACATTATTTTTTTCCGTGTACATATGAACATTCGTATCTGCACTAGGACCAGAATTCATAGTTAGATTTTATATTGAAGACTGTTTTAAGATCATCTTTAGATATTCCGTAGCCAATGAAATGTTCTATACAGCATCTTTAGATATCCAAATAATTAAATTATAGGTATAATTCTTAATTGGATGGCGCTTACACTTGGCGTGTTTTTTATCTTGTTTCTAGAAAAGGTTATTTTTTTAAGCTATAGCTATGCTAAACAAGGATGCAATACGACATGCACAAATCGGCCAATAAATTATGACTTACCAAAGCCGTGCCTGCTACGCTCCTGGTGTTTTCGTTTGTAATTTACTTTGATCGCGTTCGCTAGGATGGTTGGATGGGCTGTTAATAAACACTGCTTCTGATAATTTTAATATTAAAGTATAACTATGTATAATTTGAATACTGACTCTGCACGACTATAACGATACTCTCAGCGAAAACCGTCTTAACGCCTTCAGGTCCCGAAAAAGAGATCGCGTTCTCTCGATTGCTGATCGAACGCGTGCCCTGACTGCCGACTGCCGTCGCATGTGCGCACAGTCAAGCAGCTCGCGGCTGCGCATTAGCGCTGTTGTGCGACTCTTCTCACAGCTGATAACGCGATCGTTTTAGAACTCGGTTTTTCGGCTGGCGTAATCCGCTTCTGATCTTACATGTTCCTCTGCCAAAGGCAATTTAGCAAAAGCCATGTAACGTAAGCGATGTGTGTTTGATGCTGCGCGTTCTGCGTGCGCAGAGCTGGTTCTAAGCTAAGCGGGGGCTTGGTGCAAACAAAAACTGAATTCGGCCACTTGATTAGCGCGGGAATTAAAGGAGAACTAATCAAACCGCGAAGCCGATCAAATCGCGAGGCCAATCAAACCGCGGAGCCGTGTGCGACGCACCGGTTGCACGCGCCTAACGCCGGCCCTGTGCATGCGTGAATGTGGGTGTGTAAGTGTGTTTGTCAAGCAGGAAAACTCTACTCGGTTGACCAACGAGAACCCCCATCTCAAGCAGCAGGCGTAAGTGAGTGTTCGCAATGTTGCAAACGAGAGACTGTTCTAGAAGTCTTCTCTCCACGAGAGCTCGGTATAAAGTATTTGGCACCTACCTGGCTCGCGTGTGCTGTCCACGAAAAAAGGCAGGAACGAGTATGTGTTTTTCATGAAGGTTACCAGACAATCATCGACAGCAGCACAGACCAACGAGATCGCAAGTCAAAATATTATTAGTCGACCGTGCTACCACGATCAGCCGACGTTACCAAGTTTCCATATACTCGTACACGACCATAACGATCTCAATCTAAATCACGCGATAATCACTATGTGTATGAAGTTGGCATATCAATTGTCAGCATATAAAAAAAAAGGGAAGTTCTCTTCGCATACAACAGAGTTCTATAGTTCCTGATAAATTTTAACAATAGTTCTGGTCATTTATCATAAAATTTGAGAAATGATATGCTAACTTCGAACGAAGTCAGCATATCATATCATGTTTTCGAAATTGATTTCATTGAATTTTATAGTCTTCGACGAGTTCTATAGTTCGATAACATAGTTCTAACCACTGGCAACCTTTAAATAATTATTCTTTTTTATATGCTGACAATTGATATGTCAACTTCATACACATCCGATCTAACTACAGTTCTGTGTAGCGTTATTTATTTTTCGAGAAAATGTAAGACTTTCTTGTAGAATTTTGGGAAACTCTACACAGAACTCTAGTTAGATCGACTGGAACTAGTGAAATAAATTTTTTTACAATAGATGTTATAAGTTAAAAATACCAATAACTCGGAAAATGTTTATTTTACGAGAAAATGTTATAAGACTTTCTTGTAGAACTTTGGGAACGCTACATAGAACTTTAGTCAGATCAGCTAGAACTCGTAAAATAAAATTTTTTAATAAAATATGATGTTTAGATATGTTAATTATTGTGTTAATTTGAAAAATAATCAGTTTATAGGAAAAAGGGATTAATATTTCTTACAAAGCCATATGAAAACATGTAGATAGACGATCTGCATGCAATTTTCTGTAAACGAATTATTGTTTTTGGGCACCAGGCTTTTAAAAATCGATTTTTGTTTATAAATACCAGAATTATTGATACATTTGACACAGAACTATAGAACTATTGTAAAACTAACCAGAACTCCAAAGAAACAATCGATTTTTACGATTCGGTGCGCTGCGTGAACTTGGCACACCCTATTTTCAAAGTGGATTTTTTGTATTTAATCATCAGAACTATTCAAAAGAAAGCCAGAACTCTAAAAAAACTGTTAAATTTTTCGATATGGTGTGCCAAGTTCACACCAGCGCAAATGTGGCGCAGGGAAATATGCGCTGCTATAAAGTAAACAAATGAACGAAAAGATTCGAGTTTAAATCCACGGAATACCACTGTTTTTTCCGGAATTTTCCGAAGGGAAGTGATAACCACCGAGAGTATCCTGCCACACATATCCTTTTAGGGGTATAACCTTCCAGATTGGAGGTTTCCTTCGGCAAGGTTAGCAGCCTATATCGAAGATGAAGTAACTGCTCAAAGGGAAATTAAAGTTCGGCGACACAAATTGTGATATAATGGTGATAAATAGATGTTAAAAGCGGCGATAAGTAGATATAGAATAAATAGATAGATTTAAGAGCGGATAGGATAATAGGTAGATAGTGAATAATATAATAATAGAGTAGTGAGGAGTGGATGTATGAATGAGATAAGATTTTATTGTAAACCAAGTCCCACTTTCTGGCTGTAAGCTAAAGTGAATAAAAGCTGATTTTGAAATTTTTTTTTGAAGTAACTGCTCAAAGTACCAGTTCGTTCTGGTACAGAACTGGCACAGAACGCACTGGATAAAACAAGCTTCTAAGCCTAACACGAGGAGGAAGAAGAAGAAGAATTTTTCCATTTTATAAGAATATATTTTTAAATATAATATTACCCGATGAAAGTGCATGAAGTGTATAATATGTTATAACATTTTGTTTCAATTGAATACTTAATAAAGGATTCAGAAAACTCAAAACTGATCCAACATGGAGAACCTTCTCCTATATAGACTTCTCACACTTAATAATTAAACAATCTTAACCCTTAAACTACACCTGGGGTCAAATTGACCCCAACAAAAGTTTGCGTTAAAATATCTGCTATATAAAATGTGAAGTTGGAACTTATGGCGTCATCTATTGGTAGTTGAAGTCTTCCATTTTAAGACTACACACTAGTTGTGGGTCCCAAGGTGCTAGTTGACTAGTTACAGCCGTTCGAAGTAGACGTTTCGAGACGCTGGGGTCAGTCTGACCCCATGTGTAGTATACGAATATTGGGAGGAATTTTTTAATAATTTTTTTTGTTCAATTTTACTGCATTTCAACTAGAAAAATGTAGGTATTAATTTATATACCGTGATTTTTTTTATTAGTTATAACATAAATTATAATAATTATAATAAATTTTAGATGGCGTATAATTTGCGAACTCGGAGCATACGCCAGATGCTGTATTGAAATAATGTATTCAACCTTTATTTATCATATATTTTGTAAAGAAAAACATTTTACACGCAAAAGACTATCTATTTGAGACATACGCTACACACTGGGGTCAATCTGACCCCACTAGTTTAAACAATTGCTGCAATAATACTATTAATTTTTTGATGTTGTAAAAAATTAGACATGTCATATGAACATTAACAAGTAGGATAAACTTAGTCCGAGCCATAAATAATGATTGCAATAATTTAAAAAAATTAAAATGTAGAAAGAAGCTCAAAAAGTGCCGTTTTTTACTTAAAATTAAATAACTTTTTCATTTTTTATTTGATGTCGATATTTGACGTCGTAAAGCTTTTTTCGAGATAAATTGAAATCGCTATGCCGTTGCAAAATAACAAAGTTGTTGAGAATTATTATCATGGCGATAACTCCGTGTTTATGAAAGTGACCAGTTGCAAGAATATTGTGCTTATCAATATATTATTTCTCTTTTCAGATCACGATTTCGCGTGCAACATGTTATCATAATTGGCGCTGTTGTAGCCGCGTTGATAATTGCCATAATCATCGGTCTGAGTGCATACGCGCGTAGCGGCACGTCGGACTCGCTAAATGATGAATTTTTAGTGCCGCCCGATCCAGAAAACCCCCAACCACCGTCGTGGAGTAAATTAAGAACATTCAAACGCGGTGCCATTTGCGCGGACGGAGCGCCATGCGCTGTTATCGGCAAGTATGTGTGTCAAATGCGTGAATTTGTTTTAACAATTTGTAAAAATAATTGATATACATATACTCGATAAATACGCTTGATTCGCCAAATCTTTCTAGGTCAATCCTGGAGCGCAACGGATCGGCGGTGGATGTTGCGCTGGCCGCGCTAATATGCAACGGACTTGTGAACATGCAAAGTCTAGGCTTCGGTGGTGGATTTATGATGACGATCTATCAGAGATCCACGCGCCGGGCCTTTGTTCTCAATGCAAGAGACCGCGCACCTTTAGCGGCAAATGCTACGATGTACGTTGGCAAATCCGCAAATGCATCGGCGTTCGGTAAATCTCGGCAAACTTTTTGATAAAAACAAACGTCTTAATCGCCTTCTCCTATAAAAGAGTACCTAAGCAGAACAAGAAGTCATGAAGTAAAAGTGGCATTTTAATAACTATCAAAAATCATATTTTATTCATGACAGAAAATTGATCAAAAAACGAGTTTGAAATTTTTGAGATCCTGTTTGACATAATCCGTGATAATTTCATCTTATTATTAGATTATTTTCGATACTCATAATTGTATGTTAGGACTTGCATGTGGTATAATAATGAATACTGATAGATACAAAATATTCTTTTTGAAAAATGATGGTAAGAATATGATTTGAATGATAAAATGCAATAGTCAATATTTTGTAAGATTTGTATTTCTGAGCTTTCATTTTGTATCTTGTGGATGAAAAATCCGAATATTAAATGCTTCAGAAATAAATTTTTTTTCACAAATTCATAAAATATTGTTACGCCCGCGATTGGAAAGCGACGCCCGGCAACCCGCCACGATACCGATTTCGGTTGTTTTGTAAATGATTGTATTGATCGAGTTAGAAATTGGAAGTTTGGCTTTCAAGCTAGACGGACGTTTTATTGTAATGAAGTTTGTCATTCCAATCTTTTGTAATTTATCTGTGCGCGTGTGGATTGTCGTGCCTGTGCGCGAGTGACGCGATTGGCGTTCGCGGCGCGAGTGAAGCGTGACAATATTAATAATATATCTGAGATTTTAATATATCATTTCATATATACGAATGATTTGCATTTTCTCAGCAAAAATCATTGAAAAGTCAAAATTAAATCACAGTCATAGCGAAATAATTTGTGAAATGTTAGTTGCAACAGTTGACCTCTCAAGTACAGAATTATGTTTTATTAAAATTGTTAAGTGATCAGTTTGACTTACTAGAAATGATTGTCTTTTTGTCTTAATTTTTAAATGGCTTCGTTCTGCTTGAGATATTTAATACTAATAAATTTTAATCGGTGCAGGGGCACTGGCGGTCACCGTGCCCGGCGAACTGGCCGGTTACTGGGAAGCTCATCAGCAATTCGGTAGACTGCCATGGGCGGATTTGTTCAAACCAAGCATCGAGCTTTGCGAAAAGGGCTACGTCCTGACATTGGTGCAATACGACGGCCTTGCGTATAATAAGAAAAGCATTTATAATGATCCAACTCTAAGGTATGAGCTTGTCGAATGTCAAAAGGACCACGCATAATGAATGGTAAAATATTTACGGCGGTATGTGTGTGCAAAATATTATCTCGGCATCAATTTTTTAGAGAACTGTTCGTCAATCCCGCTACTAACGAGTTCCGTAAACCAGGCTCCATTATTAAACCCCATGCACTTTGTGAAACGCTACGAATTATCGCTGAGAAAAATGCGACTGAATTTTACAACGGTACGATCGGACGACTTCTTGTTGACGATTTGCAGGAACAAGGGGGAATCATAACGATGAGGGACCTTAACGAGTACAGGTAAAATAGTTGTTCGTTACATCACGGAGAGAACTCGTTCTCAGCTATATGTATATCCTTCGAGAGTACAATGTGGTTAACAGTGCATAAATTGTCATTCTATTTCACTCTTTTTCAGTTTCGTATTTTAAACCTTGATCATTGGCCAAAGTCCACTTATTGTTAGTAATTTTCTCGTGGAAAATTACACTATTTTTAGACTATCCAACCTGAAGGTCTTTATTTATTCCTATATTACATGTGAAATTAGTTTGATTTAACTCAAGTTAGTTTGGTAACTCAAAGCCAAACCGAAACATCCGATTTATAATATTATATTTATGTATCTTATGTATTGATATTGTAGTAATTAAGGAGTTGAACTCCTAAAGCTCTTCTTCATTATCGAGAATTCTTAGTAATGTATTTACTTATATATATATTAAACAACGACCACAAGTTCCATTGGTCAAAAACAAAAATTTTATATTGTGAGCGCTCCACAAGAAAACGAGAGATAGCGGAAATGTTCTTCATTAAAAAACAAAAAACACAATAAACTTACAGAAGGACACAGAAAATTTAAACCAAATATATGATAGAGTTATTAAGTCAGTTTAACTCTTTGGCTCACCTTGTGGAGCGAGTCTTGTTTTCTTGCCGATCAGTATTATTCGACTCGCTAAACAGTACGGTTGCTATTTGTGAGATGTTAAGGATGTATCTGAGCTATTTCAAAATAGTACCAAATTGATGAAACTTTGGGAAACACTTCCTTTGTTATCTGTAATATACTGAAAAAAATTTTAAGTAGATTTACTAAATCGTTAGAGAGTAATTATTATTTCAATTATGTCTGATTTTACACGTGTTCTTATGGGAAACGCAATTTTCTTGAATGAAATGAGTAATAAAGTATAGAAAAAATAGTACCAAAATTTTAATTTTTTTTTATACATATAGACCATAGATTATTGGAACTTTGTGCAAAATTCGATTAGGTTTCACAACATGGTTTAGGAGAAATTAATTATTATTCATGACAATTTTGCGGTTTCTGTAATGTCAATTACTGGACTGTAGAAGTGCGGCAACGTCGCAATCAGTTGAACGTGTCAAGCGAATAACCTGACCGATACAGTAGTCACGTCGTAAAGTCTCGTTTTATCTGTATTGTTTTCATTTAGAGAACAAGAATAAAAATTAAATAATATTTATAAACAACATAAACTCTGGTTTCTCGCTCACATTTTCCTCCATGGTGGGCTCAGTTTTTTCTTCTTGCACAATTTGAACTTTTCTTCTTAAAAATCCACACCTTTGTTGCGCAAGTCTCTTTCGATACGTACTTTCGCTAATTATTTTTCCTTTCCACCGATACATTTTTGTGGCTTTTGACATTGCGATGCAGGACTAAACAGAAGTTAGCTCGCAATGTCAAAAGTGCATTGCTATCAACCTTGAAGCCATAAACTTAATGTCGCGCTGTTGCCACGTTTAACCCGGTTCATCGAGGGTCAAATATTAATATTAATAACAAATAATATTTATAGTTATTGTTTAAATAATGCATATTTACCTTTTTAACTATATTCCAATTACTTTTTCTGTATTACACTGTTAAATAATGGTGTTAAATAAATAAGAAATTTGATATTCTAAGGTTGCATTCTGGACATTTTCACTGCCAAAAGTTTTATTGTAAAAAGTTGTAAAATGGCAAATAAACCTAATAAAGTGCTGACAAATGTGAAAAATAACTTTTTAAAAATAAATATATTATGTTAGTTATCATTTATATCAGTTATCACTAGGTTTACTGCACGTTTAGCGTAGATATGCCAGTTTTTCGAATTTGGGGGATTTTTGTCAATGACTGTATCTCAGATACATCCTTAAGACAGACACCGAATTTTAATAATCCACTGACTACCGAGACAAGTGAGTTATGTGTGAGTCTGAACCCTATCATTATACATATTAATTTATTAATTTTACCAATCTAACTTATAAACTTACTTATTACCTATTAATTTTTTTACCTTACGCATTAATTTATTATTTCATTTTTTACTAATCTTACACATCAAATCATTTACACATTTTTACACAATTTTACCTATTAACTCCAGGTTTGAAAATATGACTCTACAACCACAGACTCATACTACCATTCTGTCTTGGTTATAAATAAACTGTGCTACTCCGATAACGATAAGTATTTATTCTTTTATACATCCATATAGAATAATAGACTTTCCTCGTTTTTTTTTCTCTTTATAATATGTAAAAAATTGTTTCCAGACGACACTTGAAAAGGACCTGATAGAGGTCGAAACGTTGTGAACTAAATAAAGATCACCTTTTGCCAGTTTGGTCGACTCCTTTGAAAAATACCTCCCCCGTTTTTTAATTATCACTGGCGACAATAAGATTCCCCCAAATACGTTATATATATACAGGGTGGGCCATTTTAATTTATACAGTCGATTTTTTAAAAAACTAAAAGAGATATGAAAAAATGTTTCAGACAAAAGTTGTATGGTTTCGAGGGGGACATAAGATGGTACCATAGGTTTGACCTTGAAGAGTAATTTGAAGGTCACATGAAGGTTACCTTCAATTTCTTAAAT
>NW_011967030.1:3252-18924 GCF_000949405.1 Vollenhovia emeryi | reverse complement strand
TACAAAAATATGTAACGAGAAATAGTAGGTTCCATTTAAGAAATTGAAGGTAACCTTCATGTGACCTTCAAATTACTCTTCAAGGTCAAACCTATGGTACCATCTTATGTCCCCCTTGAAACCATACAACTTTTGTCTGAAACATTTTTTCATATCTCTTTTAGTTTTTTAAAAAATCGACTGTATAAATTAAAATGGCCCACCCTGTATATATATATATATATATCCCTGTTATCTTTGTCCAGGGTTTCATGGGATCAACCGATACAGACGGATCTTTCGGGCGGGATAAAACTATTGACTACAGGACTACCCGGTAGCGGAGCTCTCCTCTCGTTTATTCTCAATGTCTTCGACGATTACGGCTTCACGCCGGCCAGCATAGCCGATTTTAACGCGACAGTCCTCACATATCACAGAATGATAGAGACGTTTAAGTATGCATTTGCGTTAAGGACAAATCTCGGCGACGGAGCTTTCGTTGATATGACTGAAGTAAATATCCCTCTTATTCTTGAACCTTACTGAGTACGTACCAATTAATAACTGTGATATTTTTATTTGAAGATAATCAGAAACCTCACGTCGAAGAGCTTCGCGCGCGCGATACGAGAAAAAATAGACGATACGAAAACGTGGCAGGATCCACAGCACTATGGTTCTCCTATCTACGCTAATGTCGAGGATCACGGTACAGCGCACGTATCAGTGCTGACACCGAATGGCGATGCGGTATCGGTTACCAGCACCATCAACTATTAGTAAGCGAGCATTCCACCTAAAGTTGCGTTGTTTGCGGATCGTTAAAGTATCCTTTCCATTTGACGATTTTGCAGTTTTGGAAGCGGAATAGTCAGCAGAAGAACCGGTATCTTATTAAATAACGGCATGGACGACTTCGGCATTCTACCGCGGTTCAACTATTTCGGTATGCCGCCAAGCCCCAACAATTATATCGCATCCAAGAAGCAGCCGTTGTCCTCGATGGTGCCGTCCGTTCTGGTTGATCAGCACGGTGACGTCAAGATGATCATGGGTGCTGCGGGTGGTACGAGAATTACGACAGCAGTGTCGCAAGTCAGTAACGCTAAATGTTTAATAGCCCGCAAGATGTCTATTTGACCGGACTTGATAAATAAACAAATAGTTCTCAAATAATAAGCCCGCACGCTTTCAGGTGACGGCAAAGATACTGTGGATGGGACAGACAGTCAAGGAGGCGGTGGACTCGGCAAGGATACACCACCAGCTATTTCCGCCTAAGCTGTTCTACGAATACGGGGTCCCTAAGCAGGTGGTCGACGGCCTGAAACGTTTGGGACACGCCATGGAACGTTATAGAGTCCGTGGCAGCGTAGCCTGCGTCGTGCTGTATGAAAATTCGACCATTTTCGCGAACGCCGATTACCGCAAAGGCGGCGACGTCTACGGAATCGATTGATTCACGTATCACTTTGTCAGGGTTGGGTAAGTTATCTTTTTTTTTAACTAAGTTAAGTTAAAGTTAACAGCCTTGAAAATTTAACTTAGTTAAGATACGAGTTAATTCATAATAAAATTAATTGAATTAAAAGTTAATAATAAAAGAAATTAAAAAGTTAAAAGTTAAATTTGTTTTATTTTTATATAAAATCTCAGAGACTCGCGATAACGTAAATTGCGTTGAATTTCACGACCAGCGTTTGGACAATCAATCACTACACGGAATATGGCCCATTTCATATGTGAACAATTTTACGTGATTACGAGCATCAAAACTCCATATAATGGCTGTGTTCCAAAATTCATTGTCAGCGCTGAAGATCTACAGTGCATGTAACGTATACTGTAGACTTTTAGCGCAGGCAGTGAATTTTGGAACACAGAAACTGCTAATGTAGGCAGACGCGAGGCGTCTTGTAATGCCTTTGTTTACAGCATAGCTAAGATTTATCATAGCTTTAAGAAAGGTAAATTAAAAGTTAAAAGTTACCGATAAAATGTAACTAAATTCAGTTAAAAGTTATCAGGTTATAATGTAACTAAGTTAAGTTAAAATTATTCAACTTTTTAACTTAACTTTTATTTTTTTAACTAGACACTACCCAACCCTGCACTTCGTGAGTCACTTCATCGAACCAGCCGTTACCTCGCGGCGCAAACCTCCGAGGAATAATTGACTTTGTTCAAACAGCGCTGAACGTGTCCTCGTGATTATCGTAACACCGATGTATACAATCGATCTCGTTATCGTTACTGGTGAGACGTTCGTGTTTGAGAAATCGATACGTCAATATTATCACTCAATATAACTTTTACATCTTCTCGTTCACTGATCGCATCTTATCCCTGCTCATCGCTCTTCCCTCTAATAACATCCACGTTATCTCGGACCTGTTATCACCCCCCCCCCCGCATCTTCGTAAGATTTACGTACACAAAACAAATAACAATACTGACAATATATGGGAACTGATAAATTTTTCTTCATTTGTGCAACTGACACATTTGCATGTGTCTTCAAATTTTCAGCGCAGCTGTTCATCGTTTCACCGACGTGCCACTTACTGACAGTCTTTATAGCCTCGCCGAGCTTTTTATAGGCGTAGAACCTCGATGCTGGCGATTTATTTCCCGTTTTTAAGATATTCCGTACCACGTATCGGACGTCCCACCTCAATTCCCACATCCCGTCGTACGTCTCGGGCTAGTTTCTATGAGATCCCCTAACGAATTCTTCTGTTACAATTTTTGTTTTAATATGTATAATCTTCCTGCTCAATAGAAACGAATTTTCATAATGTACCGAGTAATACGCCGTCTTAACAACAGATAGAGGGAAATTATTCCTCGTATTCTTAGCACGCCACTGCCCGTTTCTCCTTCTAGTCCCCTTGCTTCGGGGTCATGGAGCTTTCTACGACGCCAAGGCGGCACTTTGGGAGCGCCTTACAAATATAAGTAAACATAAGACGTTGCATTAGCGGTTCCCCTACTACAGTTCGACGAAGAAACCTGTTCCTGTAACCGTCCTGGAGGATTCTCGGCTAGTCGCCAGCAGATTGAGAGCAAGCCGGAGGCCGATTTAATGCTAACTATCTCAGGATCAAATCGATTAACGGCACCACGTATTCGCATCCGATTTCCTCTCGTCCGATCGTCGCTGTCCTTCGAATGCGATTGACGATTTCGTTCGCGTGGCATTTTTGTAAATGCCAAAAGTGAGAAGGAGAGGAGGAAGAAGTCGCGGCTGAACTTTGTCATCTCCGCTGACTTAGCGAAGATAGCGGGTTCCATAAGCTATAATTAAACGACGCCTTGTGTCGACGACGTTGAGTGCGTGCGAGAACGAGCACGTATTTCGCGCCTAGTTGAGATAATCCGTCGACCGTATCAATGCTCGACCTTGAAAATAAAACTGCCGTGAACGAAGGAGTAATTCAATGTTTCGAGTATAAAAATGATGTGCCGGATTCGCAACATATTGCACCTGAGGAAACTACACGACACTTTATATGAGAACATTGGATAAGGAATCGAGTATAAACATTCGAATATAAAACATCTGTTTTTGTATAGTTAATTAGCATCAGTGATATCCGCTTGAATAAATATACACGTCGCGCTGCAAAAACACACGAACGGACTCTCCGTGTCAAATATCTCCGTGAACAGCAAGCGATATCAAGGGAATATTATTTGTCAATTTTACTGTCTTTGACATATTATTATCGACTCACTAATGTCGAAAGGAAAAACATTAATGAAATTATATAAATGAAATTTTGCATGAAATTTGTAATTTGCAATTATGTGAGTATACATTTTTAAGAAATAGATAGAAGTATTGATCTTTTATAAAACATTAATAATGGTTTATACAATTAGTATACATACTACTTTGGCATAATAGTAATAATATGGAGAATAATCTTAGCAGTACAGTTGCAAAATTAAATTTTGGAAAGAAATTGTCCAATAAATAAAAAAAAATATTTTAGTTGTATTATATTCAAAACCTTTAGAAATATAATTGTGTATGAATAAATCAAATTAAGCCTTACACTGAGAAAAATTTCTATTGGGTAAACCGATTAAGTAGTGTTTCTGATGATTAATTCTTGATTAATTTTTCCGATTAAATTATGGGTATATTCGATAAAGTTTATCTATAATAATAATATTGTAGTCAAATTAAATTGAAAAATCGATCTTATTCTTCGTTTGTTAATGTAATTGGATTATCCGAGTAGATAGATGAGGATTCTTTTCAGTGTACCTATTATATACATATATGATTATAGAAATGCACAATTATTTCTAAATATAAAAATATATTGCAATATGAGATATTATTATACATATTTAGTACAGTAAAATTATTATAAAATATTTATATTTCAACTTGGATTTGTTTAACTTTAGATGTTTTATTCCGACAAAATTGCTGCATTCTGACGAATCATCGTATTGTTAGCGCAATTTTTGCGAAAATTTCATTAATTTATGATGTCATTATTGTGCAATGTTTCTATAATTTTCCTATCGAAGCAAGAGCTCCGTGAACGTATCAAATTTTCCTGTGAATAACAAACAATAGCTAAGCAATATTATTTATCAATTTTACTATCCTCAACGTAGTTATCGATTTACTAACGTGTCAAGGAGAAAACCTCGTTAATTACTGCCGGACAGAATTCAGGTGTAAAACAAAGTTACAGAACTCGAAGATACAAAGTTGTTTAATCTAGAAATTTCATCAGTGACTTGACGTGTCTGTTTTTCACGCTTCGGTAACTTCGCTTGGCGCGTCGACATCATACGACTGTAGAAGCAAGCTCGATTGATTGTGCGTGTGTTAATGCGTGATATCGGCTTTCCTCCGCAGCAGTACCGCGCGGTGATATCCATAACCACTCGGTGAATGTAACAACAAAATATTTCCCAAGTTGTTTACGTCCTGGTTTACGAGCGTTTTGCCGCCTTTCCGCAAGGTAGAATGTGAGTGTCACGTCCTACTCGCGAACGATTAGAATACGACTTGCATACGCTTTTCCTACCGTGTATGATGTACACGTTAACATCTCAAATACATCGTATAGCCGTTTCTGTTTCTTTCAATTTGTTCCTTTCTATCTCTCGCGTTCTCACAAAGTTTTTCGATCTTGACGCAATGATTATGCGGAATGCCTACGCAATTCCTCGATGTTTCCTTTAACACCGGAGACGAGATACGATGAGATGTTTCGCCTTTGAACGTAAGGCCTTAGCAGAATGGCTGACTTGTAATTTTAAAATAATATTTATAAAATATTCATCTATTATTAGTGATCATGCGGTTAAAATTGTATCAAAGTAACAAGTGTATGTAAAGCTGGCGTCTCATGTCGTGGAAACTCATTAACTATTGAGAGTTCTGGCTTCTTTCTGAATAGTTCTAGAGTTCCTGATACATTGAACAAATAGTTCTGGCCTTTAAAGCGACAAAATCAATTAGTGCAAAGTGAGACTTCACCCAGCGTCTCACTTCGTCCTCAGCCGATTTCTCGATGGCTTCTTGACAGATTTCAAGCGCCCGAGAGCTCTACAATAGTTCTAGCAAGAGTTCTGATGACAAAACGTGGTATTTCAATTTTTAAATAATTTTTATCACTCGAGAAATATATCTTAATACAGACGAAGGTGATCGACGTTTCAGAGTTTTGTGTGTCTAAAACAGTTCTCGCGTACCCAGATAACATACTTGTCTAAAAGACATCTTCAAGACTTCTTTAAAACGTCTTTAAGATATCTTTTAGACGTGTATGTCTAAAAGATGTCTAAAAGACGTGTTAAAGACATCTTAAAGATGTCTTTTAGACATGCATGTTATCTGGGTAGTTTCTAACGTATTCTCTTGTTTTCCGAAGAGTTCTATGGGCTGACATACTTGCATAATTTTTTAAAAACACGAAAACTGTCTTAGAACAGTCAAAACTCTGACATTTCGACCAGCGTCTCATATGTATCTGTTTTTAGGTCACTTTTTCGGGGAATTTAATTGTTTTAAAAATCATACAAGTATGCTAGTGCATAGAACACTTCGAAAAACACAAGGATACGTTCGAAACTGCACGAGAACTGTTTTAGAACAGTCAGAACTCTGAAATTTCGACCAGCGTCTCACCTTCATCTGTATTAAGATATATTTCCCGAGTGGTAAAAATTATTAAAAAATTGAGAAACAACGTTTTTTCACCAGAACTCTTGCTAGAACTATTGTAGAAGTCTCGGGCATTTGAAATCTGTCAAGAAGCCGTCGAGAAATCGGCGGAAGACGAAGTGAGACGCTGGGTGAAGTTGGCGTCTCACTTTGCACTAATCAATGTTTTCGCTTTAAAGGCCAGAACTATTTGTTTAATGTATCAGGAACTCTAGAACTATTCAAAAAGAAGCCAGAACTCTCAATAGTTAATGAGTTTCCACGATATGAGACGCCAGTTTTACATACACAAGTAACAATTTTAAGGTTTTCTAACATTTTCCCAAAGGTTTATCGGTCTTAGCACACAGTATGAAACTAAAGTCGAAAGTAAATTGACGACCAATTTAATAATGCTGATTGAGCATTTTTTATAAAAAAATCTGTACATAACTCACACAGCAAGATGATAACAAAAGATTTCTTAATGTTCTCTCATTTAAGATTTAGACATGCAAAAATACCTTCAGAAAGACAACATAATGATAAATGACAATGGCTCATATGATAAAAATCACGTAATTATAGAAAGGGCTCAGAGCCTAGACAGAGTTGTAGTGTCTAAAAAGTTCTTTAATTAAAAATGAATATACGTTTCAGTTCTCATTGGACCATCTTCAGTATAAAGTAAGAATTATAAGTTAAGAAATACAAAATAGCGTATGATATAAAACATAAAATAAGTAATACCAAGAATTACGCAGTCAATGGTATAACAACATAATGAAGTCAGAAAGAGCCCTTAATTATGCGCTACTTGCGGAGAAATGTCATCAAAAGTCTTTCAAAAGGCATCAAAAAGATAACTTTTGAAAGACTTTTGATGACATTTCTCCGCAAGTAGCGCATAAGAACTCTTTCTGACTTCATTATGTTGTTATACCATTGACTGCGTAATTCTTGGTATTATTTATTTTATGTTTTATATCATACGCTATAACTTTTGAGATATCCTGTAATACATATCAATATTGCATCTCAAACTAGATATCTTTAAGAGGTGTTTATGATATCAATAGGACATATATTCTCAGATATTTAAAACGCAAAGCCTTTGGTGAGAAATTTTTAACGAGCAGTTTAAAAGGAATTTTTAACAATGTAAAGGATAGAAATAGTATGAAGGAAAATTATACGAGCGTAGACCGAGATCATATAGTAAAAGAACTCACTTTAAAATACCATGCGCATGGTTTTTTTTACGAGAAAATACTATGTCGCGCGTCCCTCTAACGGAAACTTTGACAGGCTTCCCATATTAACATTAAACAGATATCATAAATAAGATACCATAAAATTTTGAAAGATATCTTATTGAAATCATTTTTAAGATAACGTTGTAATGTCGATTTGAAGAGATTTATTGAACTTTCTTCAAAATTCTGCTTGAAAAGGGTCAAAACCCATGGCCGAAACGTTGTACGTTTAATCAATAAATTTGCCGGATTGGTCGACGTCAGCATTATCTCCTTTAATTACCACTGGCGACTTATCATAATATCAATACATTTCTTCAAAATATTATATATCTTTCAGTCATCTTATATAAGAAATCTCTCAAACAAGATGCCTTTTAGACCTTATAACAGACATCTTAATATAATTATCTAATAGATATCTTTTTTCATTACTCCAAAAGCTATCTTTAAAAAGATATCTTTCTGACATAAATGCAGTATGGGAACTTACAAAAAATATTACTTAAGTCTTGATTCGAACCTGGGCCTCCCTTCTATCTGGGAAGGGTCAATTCCACCATCTTCAATTAATTGAATCCGATTAAATTTTCCCATTGGAATTGACCAATCGCACTTATCGTAAGCAGGATTGACCAATCACGGTTGACGCTCAATTGGCCGATTAAATTAATCGGAGATGGTGGAATCGGCCCTTACAGTTAGCTATTCGATCCTATTCGATCACTGAGGGATACATATAGTCAAATTGATCAAATTTTCATGTAACCTATTTGAAACAATGCGCAAAGTCCACGATGCTCTCATTCCGCATGGAAATGTAGGGGTTATTGTTTAGCGTAACAAAAACTATAGAACGTTCGTAATTGATTCCGTTCTCGTTTCACGTTGAGGAGGGGGGAAGGTACACGGCACACTATTCAAATGCATTTTTAATTTTTTTAAATTGAAGTTTGAAGTATAAGAAATTATTTTTAATGCCTGAAATCAAAATTCTTAATATTTACAGCGCTATAATGTTTTTTTGTAAACATGTATGAACGCTCTGCAGCACGTCTACAGGGCCTGTTTTCACACAGCCGCATCCTATTTTGTTATAGATTTGGATAAATCGATTAGACTTATAAATGTCGGCACTTTTTCATAAAAAGTCGTATTGGTGTGATTTGAAAACACGATATGCTATTAGTTCATGCCAACCGTTATTTTTCATAGTACATCATTTCAAACTTTAAACGCGTTTTTGTCGAAACCGTGTTTCTTGATTTGGTTGACAGCATTAAAAAAATAACCGATTTACTTTAAATAAAGCGTAATCTAATCGTAATTAAATTCTCTATCGTCCATCAAGACATTTTTCTAACTGTATCATGTTTTGACAGTTAGAAAGTTCCAATTTTTAGTAAAATTTTTGAGTTTTAATTCAAACTTTTCACAAAAATCCGAAAATCTATTTTTTTAAAATCAAACCCGATGGTTCATAGCCACTAGTCTGTAGTTTAATAAGCACTGTCGGTGGTTTATTTTGGATAAGAATTGTAGCCGAAATCCTGCCGACCAATCTCCCGTGTATTTCGTACAATACAAGCTGCGATATGCTCTATTCCAATGTTACTGTCAACAAAATGTTTGACCAAAATTGATAAACATTGTGTAAAAAGCAAGCTTTATTTGAAAAAAAGCATTATTTTTGTTTATATTTACATATAAAAAAAGTTTGAAAATTTTGAAAAGTATAAAACATGAAGAAAAAGTTGAAATTGTCAATCGCCTATCCCAATCTAATCCGAATCGACAATTGCTCGTCTGATTCGACCTTTACGTTATTTAATGCTGCATAGGATCGCCTTAAGGCCCGTGTCATACTATGTATTGTTGAGATGACGAATCGGATCCGAGGTTGTATTGTCTAATTGTCTGAATTCCGAGCCGCGAGCCGTCATCTCAATTTGATTCGAATTCGCAACAGTATGACACGAGCTTAAGCCGCCTTCGGGACCAATACGCGCTCTGCTAAACACAGCACACTCCCGTGCGATCGCACTGACGCTGAAAATACCGCGCTCTATAGAACTCACGGAAGGCAATGCACCTTGGTGAGCTTACGTGTTGGAATTTTCTGGGTCGCCTCGAACGTATAGATTAGTCACGTGAATAATGACTGCTGGATACAACGGGAGCGAAGATCCTCCTGTACGAAGAGAATTGTAGGAAATCTCGTGATAACGTTAAATTACACTCTGCCGTTTTTTAATACCCGCCCTGGCGAAAATTTTAAGTGAGAGATGATGCTTATATTTATTTGTGAAGAGTTTTATCGATAGTTGCATTGTTTATGAAGAGTTTTATTGACGGTTACACTGTTTAGAAATACGTTGCAAACACCTGGTTAATTCTTTACTGACAATAACATTGTACAAACACTTAGAAAACTATAATTGAAACGTTTGACATTGTATCATTAAACGCAATTTGAACACTTGTAACCGTGAACATGTCATAAACAACTTCATGTTTAAATTTATATCTCACAAACAATTCAATAAATGTTTTAAAACTCAAAACATTGACTCAACATTTAAACAAACTTCTTATAAACATATTATTTTCGCCAGGGCGATCATGCTTTCAACATTGCGTCGTTCAATGACTAAATATTAGCGCGTTAAATTATTTCACTGAGATTTTCAATATCTGGCTCGTACAGAGATAACAGTATCTACATATACCCAGTAAATACCAAGTAACAGTCACATAACATCAATATTATAATTTCCTACTTAACAATGTAAATGTAATATAACACGCACTCGCATTGATACACCTGCCTGATAGAATATATAAAATAAATTAAGATTGAGGATTCTAATTAAGCTCCGAATGTTGTACTTGACTAATTCGACCGGCAAGGTCGCACAACCAAAATGATACAAATATACACAATACTTCTAGCTTAATATGCAAAACAGAAGATGGTATAATGCGTCATTTTGTCTTGTATATTAAAATATTAATAATTTCCTAATCATTCTTCAATCATTAAATTGATTATAAATTTAATTATGTACACTATTTCGACTTCAATTCAGACTGTTTCAATATCGAAAATCATCGGCGCGTATATAGTTTGGTGTGTTGCAAAAGAAGAAATGCGAGAAATACCATTCAGCACCGAGATCCAGCCTGACTGTCCAAGGCGTTTCTTTGTGTTATTAATAATTCTACCCATATTAACAAAATGATTAATAAATATTGTTCAAAAGTTTGGATGCAGTCGTACATTCAATGCGATGAAGCAAAGAATTTTTGAGAGACGTGATTAGAAAGAAATATGTTTTCTACAAAGTAAACGAAACGTATGACAAATTTTTATTACAGACGATTTCTTTGAACAATATTAACATATAATTTTTTGTTTAACTGAAAAACATGACTACTTCCAAATGTTTGAATGGTGATGTAGATATTATTCGACGAGTTGGTCGCCAAGTAATTAAGACGGCATTAAGTTGTCTTTTAGACATGCATTGCTATCTGGCAAGATAATGGAAGCTTAATTGTTACTTAAAATTGCTGTACAATTTTTAACAAGTTATAGCTAAATACGTACATTCATAGGCTTTAACGACGTTTCCGGGTGAATTACTCACAAGCAGCACTGCCGAGCATTTTTATCTTAAACTTTTCTTCTTGAAAACGTTCGACGCTCTGCTCGCAGGGGGCCCTAAAATCACAAATAAAAATATTCTTACTGACTTTCCACGATGTACGTAACATTGTTGTAACATTGCGCCACGAACTTTGTCTCGCGCAATTTATTTATTTCTTTCCTGCGGCTAATACAGATAATCGAAGAGTTGCATAATTTCACGAAAAAGCCAGATCGAAATAGAACTTCTCGATATGTTATCGGCGCCGCGAAGGCTACGTGTCTCCGCGCGCCGATACTGCGCAGTTGCACGAAATTGCGCGAGGGAAGACATTTCCCCTCTTTTTCTTCCTTCCACGCGGAATCGACGAAAAGGAATTACAATATTACATATTAAATTCATTAATACACACAAAAGCCGAGTCATCTTCGAAGGAACCATCGTCGGTCCAAGAGACCGAGCCTGGCGACGTCGCGCGTACGAAGCGCGCATGCCCGGCCCGCGCGAATGGGCCGCTGTATATAAACCCGGGTCGGCAAGCGCCGCGCGACCAGTGTCGAATCGATCCTCCCCGGTCGAGCCGTTTCACAAGCGTAGCATTTCGTGCAATTTGCGTCGCGCCGCGACTTCCTTTCCGCAAGCGTCCCCGAGAAATTGAATCTCGTGAACTATGTCCGAGGCGCACGTCGACGAGTACGAGCACTTCAACTACGACTACGATAAGCACATCTTTACCGCGCACGGCGGCAAGCAGAGGAGCAAACGCGAAGCCGTCGCGCACACGAATCATTTCGACCCGAGCGGCCATTCCAGAAAGATTCTTACCAAGCTAATGAACACCGAGCACAACAAACGGCAGACGAGCACGAGCGCGAGCACGAACACGAGCACGAGCACGAGCACGAGCAAGAGCAAGGCGTAGAGGTGAGGCCTCCGCGCCGCGTCGATTCCAGCTCGATTATCAACACATAATCCGAGGTGATCGATGCGCGATCGCTTTTGTTCCCCGAGCGAAGATGACGCGATTCCCAGACCTTTATTTCTTAGAGCGAGATTCGAGCACACTTAACTCACGTCGCTCCCTTCACGCCGAAGGCCATTGTATGTGAAGTTAGCTGAATATCTCTGAAATTATCTTGAAGTTAAACGCAAGTATCTCAATCACATTCATGCGTAGTAGCCTTCGGTACAGAATTACAGAGATAATTCGTAATTTTCGTCTGCGATTCATTTCGATAAATTAAAATTTGTTAACTGATAAAAATTATGTTCAATCGTTCTACGAAATTTTATCTATTTTTTAAATATGTATATTTGGAAAGATAGATAACAATGGGAAAAGTTCAGAGCAACACGTAGGCGCGTTCAGTCTTCTTTCTTACTGCCTTCGCTTTTATTGCCGAGCGAGAATGACGCAATTTTTTTATCTCGCAGCGATGAAGATAAAAGAAAGCAGCGAGACTCGATCCACTCACTCCGTCCTTCATGCCGAAGGCTATTGTGTGTGAAGTTAGTTGAACATGAATTTATCTCAAGTATCTAAAGTATCTTTAAGTATCATAAACGCAAGTATCGTATTCATGTTTAGCGATTTTCAGGACAATACAGATATTGCAAATAATTTGTAATAATTTTCGTCTGCAAATTCGATTAATTTAAATTTATTAATTTGACAGAAATTATCATCTCAGATTGTTTGACAGTATTTAATTAATTTTTAAATTTACTCCTTTGTATATTTTGAAAGATAGACTAATGAAGAAGGTCAAAGCGCTCACATTCGCGTAAGTTGATCCTTTCGTCAACGTTCGATCGCTCGGCCTCGAAATCCGTTTCGCGAGTCGACGCCCCGTCTTCTCGTCGCCAATTATCGCGAAAAGCAAGCGCGCGCGCCAGCATATTGCGTCTTACTTTCGCTATCTGCGCCAACTATCTTAACGCGCGATGACTCACATGACACCATACGCGCGTGTTTATTTGTCTTTCTCTCGGTTGCGTAACGCGCAGTATTCCCACTTCGCGATATTCCCTCGGCAAGCGCGTACGAACGACGCGGCTTGCGTTCCCCACGATGTTCGTATACGTAGCGTCCGCTACATTACTCCAATTTTCGTTTCAGATTACGCACGTTCCTATCCTCGCTACCGGCGCCGTCAAGTTGGATCTCACCTCACAGGACTTATCTCCCACCTAGAGCGACCGGAAAAAATATATATTCTTTTTTTTACTATTGAGAATGCATTTAGTCGTAGATTCTCACCTAACGTAAGATTGGCACGATAGCTCGTGCTCCATCGTCATCTATGTCAAAGGGACGCGATCACGTTATTTATGAAAGTACAAAATAACGTACATCGCACTTCGACTACCGCTTACTTCGCGTAAATCCGAAGTTTGCATGATATTCTTTTTTTTTACCTTTTTGCTCTTTACGTAGGATAATGTGGTGATACTATATTAATTGCGTGTGGTATTGTCGAATTCGTGATAAGCTACGATCGATTGAACTTCTGTCTGTATGGTCAGGAAAAAATCTATGATCTAGTAAGTGATACGGGTAAATTGTTTGTTGAAACTTCTCTTTTGTGCGTCGCAACAATTAAGCAATCGTTGAAAACAGCAGCGATCGAACGATAAACGTCTGCTATCAGTTCCTCGTCATAACGAGCGACATATGCATCGTGGCATATTACAGAAACGTACCTCTAACGATAAGGAAGGCTAAACTGAGATCGATTCGAGTTTACTCGTAGATACACGACATTAATGTTCAATCGAAATGGATCGCTCGCGCATTGTGATCGATGATAGATTATTGGTTTAGAATTGCGTGACGTATTCCTCAAGGTCTTCGCGCGATAAAATAAAACATTATCTTGTATCGACATACAGTCATGATATATCAAGAGAAAAATTGAAATAAATATTTCTAATTAACAAAAGTGTTTTTTTGCTTTAGCCCGTTTTAAGAATGATATGTCGCTTTTCGGTTGTCGGATTTTAATACGACAACCATTCTATAATTGAATCGCGATATACATATTGTGTATTCCTTGATGGAAATATGCTGAATCCCGATAGAAAAACATTAAATTATATGTTAAATTTTTATATGAAATTTCTAATCTGCAATTGTGTGAATGTATTTAACAAAATAACATGTAGAAATATTGATCTTTTATAAAACATTACGTCCTGTATTCTGTAAAAAGATTCTCGCTCTACAAGCTGCGCATGGAAAAAAAGATGTTACGACAACAAAAATCCTATTAGCTTAGCAAATTCACAGCTGTAATATACGGACAGCCAGTTTTCTATGTTGCATTACCTAAATCGCAGAGCTGCATAAGATTTGTAGTAGTGCCTAATAAAATTGGATGATATAGCATAGTAGATTTGTCAAGTACAGTAAATACAGTAAAAATGATTACAGTTAAATACAGTAACGATGATTATTCGAAACGAAATAATTCTCGTGAGTCTTGTTGTCTCCCTTTATGATTGCTTAATACACGCTTACTGTCTAAGTCTTGCAATAAGCTTCCCAAGGAAAAATGAAAAGTCAAGATGACGTCAGTTTGATGTTATATTGACCAAAATATGACACAAATCTGGTCAATATAACATCAAATTGACGTCATTTTGACTTTTTATTTTCCTTGGGTTAATCGATTTTATGTATGTTTCAGATGGACAATCGAATCCATACATCTACATTAATTAATTAATAGTAATAAGTAATATAGTTTTCAGAGAGAGCGAGAGGGAGAGATATTTTTTTATATTGATTTGTATTTGTAATATTTATTGTTGATTTTACAATAAAAATAAAAAAAAGATTTTTACAATTTCTGCATTTTTGGTGTTTTCAATCGCCTTCTTTAGTAATTAAGCTAGAAATATTTTAGAAACATCCATAATTCATCTATACAAAATCTCTAATGGATGTTCATTATTCATCTATATAACCCCTAATGGATATCCATTATCCATCTATATGTATAGAATATATAATATTACATATTTTTAAATGTACTTTCAATACATTTGAAAATTATAATTAACATTTATATTAAAATTAAATATTGTTTTGGTAAAAACGTGAAAAGGTAATATAAAGAAAGAAATATAACAAAAAGATAATAATGTACGTGTACAAATATATCTATCCATGTATCATCTGTCATAGATATCCATTAGACGTCTGTGATAGATTTACAGACGATATATTTATCGCGGAGGTAATATGGAGTTCTATTAGGCTTGATTCACATGGAGCGTAACTTGCGTAAGCGTAACCTGCGTATCACCAATCACAGAACTATAATTTCAACGGAATTATTGAAACGGTTCTATCAGAATGACCCTGTGATTGGTGATACGCAGGTTACGCTACGCAAATTACGCTCCATGTGAATCCAACCTTAAGCTGCCTTTTCACCTTGCGTCTGGAAGCCAGATCCGTTTGGCCGGTTACCCCCACTCCGAGCGCAGATTCTCCGCCTGGCTTGCTCCTGGCGTTTGGACGCCAGAAGTTCGGAATGGTCGAACTCTAGCTGAAATTCGCTATGTCCCATACAGCACAAAAGCTGCAACAGCATTGCTG
>NW_011967030.1:0-3127 GCF_000949405.1 Vollenhovia emeryi | reverse complement strand
CACAGATTAATAGACAGATCGCCAAAGACCTGGGTTGAGGCGCGACCCCCATTTCCGTACTTTGCCCCTTACCGACACCTTTGCCCCTTACCGACACGTTTGCCCCTAGGTGCGAGTCCGGACTAAATATATCCGATTTTATCGACAGCTTTGCCCCTAGGTGCGAGTCTGGGCTAAATTATCAGGGGTGCTTTCGCGACGTAGAGTAAAATGATCCGGATCAAAATAATCCGTGCTATGATTGGTCAAATCTGAAATTTCGTAGCATCTCATTGAAATTTTATTCAATGAAATTTCAGATTTGACCAATCATAGCACGGATCATTTTGATCCGGATCATTTTACTCTACGTCGCGAAAGCACCCCCGATTTCAGACTTTGCCCGTAGATGTAAGTCTAATTGTATTGCAAGTCTAATTGTATGTAAGTATAATTGTAAGTGTAATAGTAAGGCTAATTGATGGTGAGACGAGTGAGGGGTGAGAGATTTGTACCTCCTCCTCCGCGACGCGTCGCAAACGTTTCAAGCGGCTCGAGAAATTTTCTTTTCACCACTTCTCGCGAACCGGTCTTACATGTATACATATGTATAATTTGTCTTTTATATAAGTATTTGTATTATTAATATAATAGCGAGTCAAATGCATAGAATAAAAATTATTTTGTTAATATTAATGTCTCGTAATCTATACATATATTTTTATATGTATATTAATAAATATTTTTCTGTACTTAAATTGTAAGAGTACATGTATAAGAACATAATAATATATACAGATTACAAATATTGTTTGTTGTTTTTATTGTCAGTTATTGTTCATTATTTGTAATATGTGAGCAAAATTAATATTTGGATTTCTACATGTTGTATGTCAGTCATAATAAAATTGTAATTGTTAATTAATAATCATGTTTAATATATGTATACAGAAATGATATGTTGTATATCTACTGTATGAGCGCAATTTCTAAAAAAATTATATATTCCTAAAAGAGATATATGAAGAGAAAATTGTTCCGATATATCGATTAATACCTTATAGATAGCACAGAGTATCCAAAAGAATCTAAACAGACTTTATTTTTTGTCATCATTATTTTTGTCATCAATTCTGAGGTCTTTTTCAGATACAAAAGGAATTCTTTTCGTATAAATACCCAGATAGCATAGAGAATCAAAAAGACTTCGTTTTCATGTCATCATTTCTGAGTTCCTGTATATGTATAATATATCAGGAACTATATATCTATGTGTATATGTATTGTATATCTTACACAATACACACACACATATATATACATATATATCACACAGCGATTTTTCTAATTTATCTTTATAAATGCTATACATAGCATTTATTACGATAACCCCTCTCCCCCCCATACTGAAAAATTAAAATTCTTATTGCGAAAAATATTATCTCAGCCAGGATTCAAACATGGGACCTCCCTCAATCCGTGACGGGCGTCTTAGCCAATTCGATCACTGAGGCTGTGATAATATTATTCGCAATAACCGGTATATTATTTTTAAGGATCGCTATCTGACAGCGTGTATAAACAACTAAATTTTCAACACGGTTCTTTTAAGATATAATTCATATTTTGACGGAATAAATACAGTAGGTATACGGATTCACATGATAATTCAAGTGGCCACCTTCATCTGTGCCAGGTCCTAAAAAGGCGTTTAAACTTTAATTGATTTATTAATAGGTTTGTTTGTTAATTTATAATTGTTCTATAATTTAAGTACCTAATTTATATCTTTAATTGTCATTTAATTTATATCTTGCCTATCTTGTTTTACTCACCATGACTTACCATTGTTCGCTGTAATCTCACCGTACCGTAACTTAATTCGTTTACCTAACAGTATTATACCTGGCTTATTTCAATTTATTTTTATTACTAATTTAATTTATATATACACTACGTTTAGACTTCATTACCATGACTCACACTAGTTTATCGTTTTTAATTTAATTTATACCCGACTTATTTATTATATTTATAATTGTTGTTGATTGCAGTTTACTTGAAAAGGACCCAAACTAGGGTCGAAACGTTGTAGTATCTACTTAAATAAAGCTACCTGCCAGTTGGGTTGACCATAAGTCCCTGTTAGAATTTATTCATTACTGGTGACCATAAGCAATCTTCCTATGTTAATTGATTTAATTTACTTAGTTGTAGTTATTTGTTTCAGAATTATGGAAATAAATTACAATAATGTGAAATAAAATTAAATAATTCTTAATTTCTTAAAAACAGAGATTATCTAGATATAAGCTTTATTTTACTCTTTATTTCCCCATAGGTTCGTTCATGTTTTATTGCCCATATTTAAAAACTTTGTAACATTATACATATTAAAAAGTATTGTAGAAATCTATTTGATCTAATAAAGCTTCATTCGAATACCAAAGTAATAGTATGCACCGTTTTCATGTCAAACGAATCTTTGATCCTTTCGTTTCAATACATATATTTGTCATTGACATGAAAGATGATATCCGTCTTGCTAGCTATGACAATGGAAAATTGAAATTTCTGTTATATTCTCAGAAAATCATTTTATTATTATATTGACAAATAATTTAATATGAAATTATTTATTGTAGTATTAAATTTATATTTGTTACATTTACCAAAATATGTAGCATTACTTACATAAAATTTACAAGAAATTAGATCATGAAATGTTCGAGTGAAAAAGATTTAAACAATTAATATGATTGTCGGTGCCAGAACGACAGTATAAAATTTGGCGTGAGCAGCAGTGCGAGATAAGAAAAGTCGGTACGAGCGGCGAAAAACAAAAAAGAAAATGTATTGAAATGTACAAAAATTATGTGAGTATGTATGCGTATTCTCCTAAAAAGCGGATCTTCAGGAGACAAAAACTTGGGCAGCCAATCGAAATCGAGCGGTTAGCTGGACGAGTCGTTTGAGCAGTATAAGCGCGTTGAGTCGTTTTACTTATCTGTATTTTCCGTTTTTCCCATAATAAATTATTTTGTTACCGTTCCTACTGTCATAACTTAGTTCTAAGGTATTCGAATGTTATAAATGGTGCGTATTTCTTAGGACTCGGGCCGGTATTCATAGTCGGATTCATACCCAC
>NW_011967029.1:98769-137261 GCF_000949405.1 Vollenhovia emeryi | reverse complement strand
TTTTAGTTTTTAAAAAAATCGACTGTATAAATTAAAATGGCCCACCCTGTATATACAATTGGAAATGGCAGGAGGTGATAATTTAGCAGAAGCGAATTACTCCAGAAAACTCACGAAAAAAAAAAATTTCTTTAGTCTCATATCTTGGAATAGAACCTCGTATGTACGTACGGAAATAAGTCAAGTTGCTATTAATTAATATGCAAACTGACGTCACCGCGAGTTCGCTTTTCTCGCGTGGGGAAAATTATTCTCGCAAATTACCGTTTTGATTTGTGACGCATGATAAATTGGATAGGCCCTCGAATTTAATGAGCAATGCGATCCACTAATATCCGGATATTCTGGAAGTACTAACGAGCATATCTCGCTCGTTCTCCCCCCCCTCCCCCTTTCCCCTTTTCTACGATGTGCACGACAGATATGTAAGCAGGGTTTTGCATGTTGCCTGGTTGTATCTCTAGAGACTGTCTGTCGGCCTGAAGATTATGCACTTTAATGAAAAGGCATCCTCGCGTCTGCAATGTGTGTCCAAAATTTGTGAGGCGTCTTGAGAGAATATGGTATGTTTGTGTATGAGCACTCGCTGCGTTTGCTCGAAACTCTAAGTTGTACATACGTGTGTTTCGGTGCTGCACGTTGCTTGTAGATTCTAAATTCTTCTTTTCGAGAAAACGACGCAGAGGTCAGCTCAGAATTTTTGCAATAATAGATACCGGCTTGAGTAAGAATTGTTGCTGAGATTTTTAAGTGTAATTTCTAACTTACTGAGTTTCAGAAATGTAGAAATAAATGTGGAAACCGCATTAAAGTCGTATTTTAAGTGGCTTTTAGTGTGTAATTTTAGGTTTAATTGAGATATGGTACAAGTCTCCCTCGAGACTGAACAGTTATAGTATCTTGACTCACCGTGTTCGGTGCGAGATATTTAACAAATACTTAAATAAAATGGAACAAGGCGGCAGGAAGATTAATTTCCTATTTGTTAGGAGAGAACGTGAGCGAGCGTGATAGAGAATCCTGTATTTGCGCATAGAAAACCTCTATTTCTCATGTTCTCTCCTCGAAAACTTGCTAGATGACACGTAGAAAATGAAAAGTTAGACGCATCCAAGTCCGAGGACGAGTTATTTCCATACGCGCGCACGGCCGCGGTTAATTAAAACTTCTTCCGCCGATTCCTCCTGGCTCTTAAGCGCATGCGGTTAGTTTTAATAATCTCCAAAAGTGCGGCATTAGCCTAAGCCGCCGCGAAAGCCGCTTTCGCTACGAGCACGTAATTGTGCCAGTATATATAATTATAAGTTATCGGCTCTGTTCATCATCCCGCGCGTCTCTTGTATTTCTAAGCGCAATTAATTTGCTCGAATTCGTGTCGTTGTTACACACATTGTACTCGCGCACGCTTCCCGCAGAAGCCCTTCGTTGTATCCCCGCGCAACTGGGCTGTCGATACGATTGACGTGGAATGGTACGTGCTGAATTCGATTAAGGGTAACGATAATTGCAGCCATACGTGCACGCCTGCCACGGAGGTAATCCCTTACACCGGGGCATCTCTCTCTGGAAGAAGCTCTTCTTTGTTCTATTTACCGCCTACAGGTATTTACTCGCTCCGTACATGCAGTTAATAAGACTGGCTGTAATGAACTCGTTTATTTGCCGGAGCATCGAGAGAGAAGTTTAAAGCGCTCTCCTCTCTTCCCCCCCCCCGTCTCTTTTTTAGCATATCCATTTAAATTACGCAACTCGAAAGTTACGAATTATGTACGTATGAAGTAGAGATGAAAATCTCCGTATAATTGTTATGTTAAAACGTTATAGCGTAAGATTGATATTTCCCTTGAATAGCTATCACTTGCAACCGATCACAAATGACGGCGTTTTGAAAACGTTGCGGGGGAATTGCGGATCGAGTCGGAGCGACGTCGCGCGTTGTGAATGTGACGCGGATGAATGAAGCGGAATTTTCAATGGGAGCTTAATTTCGAGCGATTTAAAATGCAGCTATTTATAATTGCCGGGCGAAGTGAGCCGGAGCGCGACGTTAAATTTCGACAATCCCCGGATACGTGGCGGCGCGTTAGGAATTTGAAATGATTCTTTCTCATGGAGCGAGAGCATCATCCCGTCGACCTTGGGCCGGACACGTTTTCTCGCGCGCGTATGCCTTTCCTATACCTGGATCCACCTGTCGACCCACTCGATACGCCGATACGTGCCGGCAGGTATATGTGGAACGTAGCTAGGTACACACTTTCCCAATTACGGATTTTTTCGAATCGAGAGTTGACCCTTTTGTGCAAACCTGCATTTGAGGCTCGCGAGAGGAGAGTTAGAAATTAACAGTGTTCTAAAAGTGAAGAACACAAGTGGATTTGGGCGAACAAAACGCTTTATTCTTTACGTAATATTAAACGTACTTTACACTCGCGGGATTTTAATTTAAGGCGACTTTATACACGTGTAGCGTATGTGTATATGTGCGCCATAATTTGCCGCAAGTGAGGTAAAACGAAATCCATGCGAAAAATTTACTATTATGTTATACATACCTGACTCGTCCTCAAAACTATTTTCGCGTTAATTAAGGTATATCAAGCAATATTTGTTATTTCATTCTCTTTTCTCCCTCGTTAGATCTGTTTTTTTTACGAAGCATATATTTTTTCCATATTTGCACGTGTTTGTTAGTTTGACGAGAAAGTTATACTCGTCGAAAATCTGGGGAACGGTGTAGGAACAAAAGGAAAACAGGTGGAAATCGTACGGATATTCTCTACACTCGCGATTCGATCTTAACGTCACGTAGACGCAAACGTTAACTTGACACGCAGCGCTTTGCATTCTTCATTCGTGTCTTGTGATTCTCCTTATTTCCGTATCCTACGCCCTTATCGTAGCGTTTCATTTTCCTCCGGAGTCTTCCCGGTCGGGTCAACGTCATCGATCCACGGAAAACCACTACCGTCGTCGCTGTCGTCGCCACTATCTTCCGTTTCTCGTTTCTCCAATGCGCGACGGGGATACCAAAGTTTACTGGCGAACAGGGACGCGAAGCGCGTAAAGCTTCATCAACAATAAATAATGTCGGACTCGCGAACGAGATAAATTACGGTTGCATTGTCTCTCATTAATTCCCCAGTCCTAGATCGTTTCGTGAATTTAGAAAAGTATTGTACATTTTCAATCATTTTTCAATTATTTGTCGAATGATAAATTTTATATTAACCCTTTCGTCTCGTAGAATTTCTATCAACGTTTCGCCATTTTTCCGATCCGATAAAATATCATATATATTTGATATTTCAACCTCAATACGCCTGTTAAATCTTTTTGATATTCTATTTTCGAATTAACAATAATGCGCGTACATTCAATTCTATGAAATATAGTTGACTGGAACTTGGTTTCCGCATGGCATATGATCGAGACATTAGTCTGAACGTTTAAGCGACGGTATCGACGATAGTAATAAAGATATCCTTCGAGGATATCGGTTAAGTCGTTTTCTCCATCCATAAGGAGTTGAGATCATTGGTTTCGTACGATTTCTTCGACACGTACGAAGGTAACGGCATGGGAAGGCACGACGTGCATGGCGTACAAGCCGCCGCTGCACGGAAATTCATTTCACGAAGCACGAAGTTCTGTTTTTGTCTTACGCAACAGATATTACATTCGTAACGTATTTCTCTTGGATTTTATCTTGCATCTTGTTCGTACGATATATACAAAGTATCTTTGCGTAATCATTCGAACGCGACAATGAACGATCGCCAAAAATAAAAGGGGAAATAATCGTTGGAATTCGTAAAAATAAAGCTTTACAAGATGGATATTGTTGCTATCAGATTTATCGGATGTAATGTTCGCGCGAGACGAGAAATCTCAATGTATATCTTGATGCCTGTGAGAAGTCATTTTTATTAAATATTTAAAGAAAAACATTAATTAATCTAGAGCTTTCCTGGTAGAAATGTACGCAATTTCTCTAGACACCCTTCCAGTTACTGTCTAGTATTATTGCATTCTCATTAGTTCTAACAATACTGCATAGACAAGAACATGATAGAGTTTTATCTGTGCTGAAGCAGTTTTCCTGGTAAAAATATATGCAGTTTGCTTAGACATTTGCCCAGTTATTGTCTAGTATTAATAGATTATTGTTTATTAAAATACTTATTGTTTTGTTCTTGTTCGGTAATTGGGTTCAGATTTTGCGCATCTTTTATGTGCGGTGACTGTAAGAAAAGCGTAACATCTCGGCTGGGATTCCAAGTAGTTTTACTTTTCTCAGTTACTAGAGGCAAAAGTTAATATTGATACAACTGTCTAGCAAGTGCTAAAAAATGCGTGATATTTCTACCGAGGTCGTCCTAAAATTGCATTTGCAATACTTTTTCGAGCGTTGCAAATTTCGTTCGATTAAAATACACGGTAAAATTGTAAAGGCGTTACAAAGAGGCGTCAAAGTTGAATTATTGTGAAATAACGAAGATCCAGTTCGTAGTGCATTTAAAAACGCGAAGCGCCGGCGAAACACTTGATCGCGTTTTATAAATATAAATGTTCTACATATTACAGTCGTTGTGTTCGTGCCAAAAGCGTGAAATTTGATACTACTAATAAAATCAATTGATTAATAATATCAATTTTATAACGGGTACGCAACAATATTTTTATTTAAGCGGAATTCAGATGGAGCAATTGATGTTCAGTGTAACGTGCTTTCGATGATGACGAGATAATTACGTATCAATTGCGTGGTTTATATTTCACGAGAGTCTCCCGCCGGTGAATGGCGCGGACGGACACCCAAGTCACTTCCCTTTCGTATTGAAAAGGCCGTTTTAGCCCTCGCACCCTTCCCGGGGCGCTTTTATCCTCGCGCAACGAGCTAGCGATCAAGTCATAGGTCTGAGGTCTCTATTCGACGAACGAGGCGAAGGGTCTGCGCTCAGCCTCCTTGAAAGAATCAATCTCCGCTTGTTTTTTCTTCTTCTCTTTTCTTTCAAGCCTTGCCGACTAATGAGAAACGACCCGGCTGCGCCCTAAGAGCCATTGGTCCCGCTCCAACTTACAGCGGTATCGGTTTGGACGTCCAACTGGTTCCGCCGCAACTAACGAACATAAGCGGGCTGGGTTTAATCCGGTCTAATTAGAGCGCGACGCGCGAATTGTCTGGCTTCCCGTTCCTTATAAATAATTACAACGTGCGAGATCGGCTAATCGTCCAATACTCATTGGCTTGTCGTACTGTAATATAGTTGTCCTGTGAACATCCCGGCGTTCGTAGTGGCGTTTACATGGGAAAAGATGTTTTCGACCATATATTTGGCAGGCGAACTGCCCTGATAGAATTGTCATTTTTTGAACAGTTACTAGACAGTTGTATTTTTTGCCCAGTAACTGAGAAGTAAAACTACGTGGAATCCCAATCGAAATGTAACGCTTTTCTTGCAGTTACTGCACATCAAAGATGCGTAAAATCTGAACCCAATTACTGAACAAGAACAAAACAATAAGTGTTTGAATGAACAATAATCTATTAATACTAGACAATAACTGGGCGAATGTCTAAGCAAACTGCATATACTTTTACCAGGAAAACTGCTTCAGCAGAGATAAAACCAGAGTTGTAAACCGAACCGAACCATTGAAGTGTATCCGCTCCGAGAGAACGGATCAAAATTTCAATTATAAAATCGTTCCGATCCGGAGCGAACCATTTTTTATTATGATTTCAAACGCTCCGGTTTCGAACCGGAGCATGAAAAACCGGTTTTGGAGCGGTTTCTTTATCTAAAAAGGATTTAATTTATTTAAAAAGATTTACCACGTTTGAATTTTTGCTACATAGCTGGAAAGGTGGTAAATGTGCAAATTTCACCAGTTCGGTTCGATTTGCACACACACATTCCAAGTTCTAAATAATTTACTTCATTCATTCGGTTTTCGGGGCGGTTTTTAAACTGGAACCGGTTCAAAACCGCTCCAAAGAACGTATTTATGCTCCGGTTTACAATCTTATTCGCTCCGGTTCGGTTTACGTCCCAAGTTCCAAATAATTTACTCCGTAAATTCATCCGGTTTTCGGAGCGGTTTTTAAATTCCAACCGGTTCAAAACCGCTCCAAAGAACGTATTTTTGCTCCGGTTTACAACCCTGGATAAAACTCTATCAAGTTCTTGTCCATTTTCTATGCAGTATTGTTAGAATTAACGAGAATGTAGTAATATATACTAGACAGTAGCTGGAAGGGTGTTTAGCGAAACTACGTACATTTCCACCAGGGTGTCGCATATATATTATGATTCCTTCTTTTCTTCGAAACTGCTTCGATCTATTGGTCTCGATTATATAAACGACTAGTTAAATTTTAATAATTAAACGATCATTTAAATAGTAATGCGATGCGTTCGCTATTCAAATGGACTACGTCACGCGTAGCGTTTTCCAAGTCCGCTTACGTGCGACTACATATGTCCTGCTCTTTAAACGACCTCATCTCGCTACGGTTGCGTCCACCATTCCGTCGGTTACCTTCGACAGCGTGGCAAGAAGGCCAGCAGCGTGAGTCAAGTCGTGCAGAATTAAACGCGGTTTCATTTCCTTTATAATCCACGGAACGGGTTGCATCCGCAGAACGTGGGCGTGAGAGAAGCCTTCGGTCGTTTAACGGAACCAGTAGTCCTCGACGCTCGATATCGACGGCTCAATGCGTCGATGTTTATCCTTTATTCATCGCACTATAAAAAGGCCAGACGATTACACTTTCAAATGCCCTGTATTGATAATAATATCTCGAAATAAATCTGCCGTGAAAGAGGAACCTTGCGCAGGTTTTTAAACGCATTTGATCGCGTCACTAGCCATTTTTCCCGTTACTATCAACTATATTAGTTTGAAATTAGAAAAAAAACCATAGATTTTTCATAACATTTTGCGGCGTTATTTTTTTTAAACGCAAACAATAATTTATTAGAAAAATAAAACTCTCTGCCTTTACTTGTTTGTTGTCTTGTTTAAATCGATATAAATTCTAATTTTTATTTATTTTATAATAATACTTGTTGCCTTTTCTAAGAAAATATCGTGGTTTGCGACGCAACGTCTTGATAACATAATTCTTGTACCGATCGTTGATATTGAGTGCATTATCAAATGTTCATTAACGCCGCGCTTTAATTACCGAGAGTGCGCGAACTCATGCAATTATAAGACACGTCAAACTACAATCCGACTACGTCGGAATTTGCCAGCATAAACTTGCAGGCTGAGATTCGCGGGTACATCAGCCTGAACTTCAAACTAACATTCTAATTCGCTAATACGAATGCACATCACTCGTGAAAGGCGTAATATTCTCTGTGATTCGACATGGCGACCTGGCAGCTTTGCTCGTTTCATGCTGATATATGATATTAGCCCTTTGAATAGGACACTCGATCGGTTCTGCTAGTTTCAATAGGCCGGCTACGAGTACCATTGTAGTTTCGCTAATGATGCCCCTTTATTCATTTGAAAAATTCGCTTTTAGAAGATTATTGACGCACCGCAGATAAAGTTTTTTTATTTACAAATCACCCTCGCAACTCTTTTCGATAATTTCACAACAAAATTATATTACAAACGTGTATGACATGGCGGACTTTTCAAGAGTGCGCGTTTTAATGCAAAGTCCAATTTCTTTCTCGGATCGATGCTTATAGGCGGAGACTTTTGTTATAGAATTTAACGGAGAAATTAAAAAACTTTTGCTTTAAATAGATTTTGTCTTGAGATAATATTTTAATAACTCACAAATAGATTTAATATCGCCAGACACAAGTAAAAGTATCGAGAGATGTGTGTTGGACGAGATACCAGATTGAACATATAAAATATTTAACAATATTTTAATCTAAAAGATACATAGACAGACACATGGACGTTCGAAAACTTGCGACGTAAAATATTTTTTGCAATTGTGCGTAATTATCGCAGCGTGCACCGCTCGTTTACAAAGTCCCCTACACGGCAGCTAATGCCTCTCTCGACAATTTCGAGACAAGTACTAGGATTCTTCTCGATTCACGTTGCCGCTCCGAGCAACGTCGTTGCTAAAAAGCCACCCGGAATTCGGGCATGTCGATGACATTGATCGATTACCCAATCCTTCGTCATCCCGCGTTTGTCAATACCGCCCATCAAACCGGGATCATATCTCCGTCAAGTGTACCGAAAATGAAAAGATCCGCGTTCGTTAATTGCATCGACATTCATGCTCCGTCATTCTTCGCGAGCGTACGGGGGAGGCGCGGAGGGCGCGGACACAAATACCTATCGGAAAAGATATTATGACGAAATTGCGAGGTGCCCCCTTTTTTTTCATTTCATTTTTTTCCCCGCCATATATCGTTTTTCGATAGAGAGCGCTTCGAGAGGTACTTTAATATAAGCGACGCGGGCGGGCGATAAAAGGGATCGAGTCGCAATTGTAAAGTTGATCGGCGCTGCCCGGTATCCCTTATATCGCGTTCCGTATGCAGCGCCGAAAGCCGATCCGAGATCATCACGGTCGAGAGTCCAGAGAGTTCTCGTGCCGGGACCGCCCCGGGTACGGCGCCCGCGACCGTTCCGTTCGCACCGAGAAATATATATCCTCGTGGAATTTGCGGGGGAAAAAGGAGGAAATTGCGATCAGGAGGGAATGGGCCCCGAACGGAATTTTATTCCATCCACTTGCCCGGCGGATAATGCGGCCGCGCAAATATACGACTGACGTAA
Organism: Vollenhovia emeryi; assembly: GCF_000949405.1. Lineage (NCBI taxonomy): Eukaryota > Metazoa > Arthropoda > Insecta > Hymenoptera > Formicidae > Vollenhovia > Vollenhovia emeryi. The sequence continues at coordinate 128,489 of NW_011967029.1, read as the reverse complement.
AAATGATAGCTCGAAGCTCATGCACCGCATAAAATGCACGCCTGTCGCGAGCGCAATCACGAGGATGTATTACGGCCGTCGTATCGTTATTGGAACGTATAACAGTTCGCGCTCGCGCGATATAGCTCTCGAGAGTGAGCCGTGCCCGCGTGTGCGTGTGCGTGTGTATATGTGCGCGCGAGCACACCAAGCCCCATGGCGAATCGCGCGAACGTGAGACGCGAGATCTGCAGAGAGACCGAGGGTCACTTTTCTCTTCCGTAAATCTCGGCCGTGGAGATGAAAATGAAATTCTAACGGAATTCTGACGCCGCGTTACTATCGGCGATCTCTCTCTCTCTCTCTCTTTCTGTCTGTTTATCTCTCTGTCTATCTTTTGGTACGACGATCGGTTGTATTTCGTATCGATTTAGAGGGGATCAGATTTTTCCGGCGCGTATATGAGAATCGTGTTATATCGATACGCGAAAATTAGTTTCGGCCAAACGTACGGCTCTTGATCGCGATAAAGCGCGTTTCGTTCGTAGCTCGATAGAACGCAATCTCGTCGGGGTGTACCGATCCTTTATCGGAAAGCTCGTCCCTTCGTAGATCGTGCGTGCAAAAGGGTGGAATAAAAACCTGCTTCCAAGGGCGGAGGAGGGAGAGATAGAGAGAAAGAGAGAGAGAGAGAGGGGGGGGGGAGGGAGAGAGAAACCGCTCAGGCTTTGTGCGCGCGAACGGAATTCCGCTGTAACGGAGTGCATATCGTGAATGCCCAATTTCGGTTCGGCAAAATCAACTTCGAGGATACTCGTTGACGTTGATAAAAATATTTCGGAGAGAATTTTTCCCGGGGTCAGCGTTCGCTGAAATAAGGTCCGACCCGCGGAGAGCCGCGTCCTTTGCTGTACGATGTTTCAAAATGAATACGTCTTTTTTTCCACCAGAAGCATTACAAAAATGCACAGTGGAAGAAAGCCGTTGCAAGAGTAACATAAAAATTGTGAAAATTTTGCAATGTAAAAAACTGCCGCTCGTCTTTCAGCGTGACATTTGAAATTATAATCTATTTTAATTACATATAATTTGATGGTCTTCTCATTTTTTAAAATAAATGCCAGGTGTATACGATTCAAGTCTACCTCTCGCGGGCTTTTATGCATATTGACGCGAAACGCACACGTTTCCAACTCGGCCGATTCGTCAAAAGCCAACTTTTGATTTTAAACAGCAGAATTTCTGCAGATACCTCTATATACACAACCGCGACAGTGAATATGATGGATATTGCGCGCGCGATATACGATATAACTTGACTTGAAACGATTCGTCGCTTGTTAAAACGGAAAATATGACAGATTTATCTCGCGGCGGCGAATTAATTCGATCCGAAACCGTGAACACGCGTGATATCGCGTGCCATTACGAGGCGTTAGGGAATATTTTCTCCCGCGAGATCGCGGGGGTGCACGCCGGAGACAATCGATATTCGTTATTAATTCGAGCGGGGAGGGAAGGAAGGGGGTAAAAACTCAAGGCTAAAGCCGCGCAGTGAATGATATCGCAACGTATGTCGCCGGGATTGTATACAAAGTCGTCCCGCATGACGTACGTTGATGCATTACTTTTTCACGCGCGCGGGTGCGGCGAGGCGAGACGGAATTTTCGGCATACGTTGATTACGGATTGATGAACGTGGGGCTTGGTATGACCTATTTCGCTGATAATCGATTTTCCAAGTGCGCTCCGCTTCACCTCTAACAAACCGATTGCCGGAACGCGTAACCATTCGCCGGCTTTTCGACATCGCTCCTCCCGAGCCGCTTCTCCCGACCGATTACCTATTTGTTTACAATCCAACTATCTTGGTGTGAGGCCGGGTGAATTTGGATTTTAATCGACGGGTAAACCGCTCAGGGCATTGTGGTGCACAGATTTGCGGCATTACTAGACATTTTTGGGCATTATAAAGATAAAATAAGATGAAATAAGATAAAATTAGATAAAGCTAGATAAAAGTAGATAAGATAAGATAAAATTAGATAAAATTAGATACAATAAGATAAAGTAAGGTAATAAGATAAAGTAATGCCCACTGGGCATTGGTGGGCATTGGGGTACAAGATTTTGGTCAGCGGTTTCCCCCACGATTTTAACTGAAATTGTGTCGGCGAGCGAGGGACCGAAGGCTTTGATTAAAGTGCTCGCAAAAGGTCGTCGCGCGACATATCTCTGGACGGGACTATTGTGTGTGAAAAAGAGTGTCTTCGTTTAATTACAATGATCATTGCGACAATAGAGAGAAGTCCCCTATTATGAGATAGGCTTTTATGTGATAGCGGAATTTCTGCAAAATTAATGGGCATCGTCTGTTGGTCCCACCGTGAATTCATTGCTCTACGAAATCTGTTTGGTGGAAAATTTATTCTTCAGATCATAAAGATGTAATTTTCACACTGAAGAAAATTGGATTTCTTATTTAACAGAAACAATTATTTTATTTAACAAATAGTATTCTATATCTAATGAAATCTTTATTTGAATGTGCAAAATGTAATGATTTAAATTCATTTACTTAATGCAATACATAGATTTACTTAAAATTTGATATTTTTATTTAAATAGACTAGATGTTTACTTCAGTAAAAATATAACTTTAAGTAAATCTATGTACTTGGTTTAACAAAATGTTTTGTCAGTGTAGTTATGATGTTAAAGACGTTGACGTCCATCTCTGGGCATCGGTAGGAGAAACTACGTTGGAAGGCACGTTTATCCGACGCAACGGCCGCAGTAGGTCTCTCATAAAATTCTTCAAAATGCCATGTTGCCCCACGTGATTTTCGGGATAAATTTTAAGGAAAAATTCTCTCCGTGTATAGCAAAACTATATTTCATAATAGGGGTCTTTCCTCTACGCGTGTACTATCAACGAAGTAACGAGGGCCCCGTGCTTGTCGGACGGAAGCGCGGGCTTTCGGAACGATAATAGATTTCTCTGAGAACGACATCCTTTCGACTTTTCGTGCAAGTAAAATATATTACCGAGAGAAATAATATCGGAAAATCGTTCGTACATGTAATCCCCCTGCGTTACGGGGTCACGCGTGGTTGTAAGCATTCGTGAACGTGCCTGGCGGTGAGAGGAAACGGCGATCCAGAAATTGCTGAAAGAATATCGAGCCGATTAGCAATTTATGGCCGCGTGGTTAGACCGGCGTACGTAGTGCAGCACGAAAAATACTATTAGCTACAAAATTCGTGGACCTCCCGCGCGGTGTGTACGTGCGCCGAATATCGCGGGCGCTATCGAAACTACCTCATTTCGAAATGTCTTTTTTTACCCCCTCCCCTCTACCCTCCCCCTGAAAGATCGGAAGCGTTGAGGCTTTTTCTCAATGCACTCGCGGGTTTTTCCGCGGCGTGCTATTGCACGTAATGCAATAGCCGGTAGAGACACAGCGGGAAATCGATGGCGGAATTGTGAAGAAATTTCAGCTTCGTTATGTGCGCGAGAAAAACTTGATTAATATTGAAATGTTTCGCATCGCGCATACCGCGTTACACGCAATACATTACGTGTGTAACGAAACACGCGTATATCGTCACTGAACACGCTGCTGGGTACGAAACAGCCGAGCCGCGTGTGCGTAAGTGCGCGTTTGAGCGGAAGAATTTTTCACGTTAAAAATTAAATTAAACATTTCCGTTGGAGTGAGGCTCGTTTAAAATCAACTGAAATTAAAGTTCCTTTGAATTAAACTTCGAATTCATGAAGTTTAATTCGCCGAAACTTTTCCAACGTTAGATAACTTTATAATTTTGAAACTTTTACATTTTAAGCGAAACGCTCATTCTAGATTCCCGGAAAAGAAAAATTCGTAACTGCGAGGGACATCCAGGAGCGATAAGACGCGACCGCATTTATGTAATTCAACGTCGCGTAACTGTATACAGTTTGATGAACATTTATAGCGTCCCCCGTGCTCATGTTATAAATGTTTAATATCGTGTAACGCGTTAATAACGTACTAGAGCACATCATACATGCTAATAATTCTACATGCTATATAGAATATTAATAATGTATGTTAGCGGGCGTCACGTTATACCATATTGCCTGGAAAATTCCATGCCATATCGCAATTTAAGAAATTGCATATAGTACCATTTTTAAAAATTACCGGCAGAATATCTAGAAATCAAGGGAGTAAGCACTTAAGGTGGCTCCCCCTAAACCGACCAAAAGTAGAAATAATTGAAATTTGAGTATGTGTAGTGGTAAATTTTATCTATCAGTACGCGAAATTTCAGACCCGCTCGCCGATGAAATGAAAGAAAGATAAAATGTTAAAGTTGTATTTTTTAACATTCCAGCAAACACCAAGTAACAGTTACATAACATCGATATTATAATTTTCTACTCAACGAGATAAATGTAATATAACATGTTATATTACATTTACATTGTTAAGGTGGCTCCTGCATAAATCGACCAAAAGTATAGAAAATTGAAATTTAAGTATGTGTGATTGTACATTTTATCTATCAGTACGCGAAATTTCAGACCCGGTCGCCGATGAAATAAAGAAAAAAAGTTAAAGTTGTATTTTTTAACATTCCAGTAAACACCAAGTAACAGTTACGTAACATCAATATTATAATTTTCTACTCAACGAGATAAATGTAATATAATACCCACGTTATATTACATTTACTTTGTTAAGTAAGAAATTATAATATTGATATTATATGTAACTGTTACGTGGTGTTCACTAGGATAAGGGTTACGGGCCGATCGCTCGCAGAAGCACTGTGAGGGTTAATATTATTTTATAGAAAAAATAGATCTTAACAAAAAACGAGACGAACATAATAAATGTCACAAGGATGTGCTATTAAGTATACGAGTATGAAGTCACCGATCTCTGCAAGCAAATGCTTATTAGTAAAGTCAAAAGGTGCAATGTTTTGAGGAAATTTGACAGCTCTTTGAGACTTGGCAATATCACATAGTTTTAAATATGTTTTTAAATGTGCATATATAACTTAGCATATCAATGCATTTGATCAAGAATGCATTAAGTGATATCTTTTTTTGAAAAAAGTCATATGAATTTATAAAAACCAAAGCACCCATACTAAGCGCTTCTTCGTGCAGGAGCCACACGAAATCCCCATGTAATCGTTTAGTTTAACTAGTGGCTACCCCCTTGTTAGAAGTGCATAGCATATATCGTGCAACGTAAGAGAGAAAGAGAGAGATGCGTCGTCTGTCGTAGCGTCAAGAATGTATTCCTTCGCTATACCGCGATATTCGTTCTTTCGAGAAAGAAAAACCGGGATAAAGAGGCGGACAAAGAGACAAAAGGAATCGGTTTAAAGCCACCGCAGCCGCAGTTCGTCGCTTCAGCCAGTTTAATCGCGAATAGTATAAACGCCCCCTTTGTTCTGTATATCCGGATTTCCACGTAACTCCCTGCAGTTTTTCGAATTCTCCTTTTATCGCGATAATACCGACTAAGATCGCGCGGCTGTCCGATTAGATTCTTCTTGCGTTCTCGAGGATTAAGCCCGAGCTTGTGCGACCCGCGCCGCGCTTTGTTATCTCGTCGAAATAACGTTTCGCTCCGGCCGCGCCCAGCGGCGGCCGGGAAAATTTACGAATAAATCGCCAATGCGCGCCGGGCATTAAAAAAACATGGAAATTATGCATACGCGATGAAATATCGAGAAACGTCCGCGCGGCAGGCATATCTTTTTTTCATATGCGGTCCGCTCGAGTGAGAGGCAAAACGGCGCGAGTGACGAGATATAAATGGCGCGAGTACTTTGCGGGTTTAATCTCGTTAATGCAAATTTGCGCGCAGTTCGCCAGTCGTTTCGTTAATTTCTGGGCTTTCAATCGCCCCATCGAGCGCCTCTCGTTATGCCGCCCGTATGCATATGCGGTGTACGCCGGAACGCTGTTACTCAAACCCGCTTTCTCTCCGTACCCTTCGTTAATTCATTGATTCGCACCGATATACGTAAGAACGGTATCGCGCTCAATTGAGAATAAAATCGAATCGAACGCAAATACGATAAATCGCCGCGCAGATCCGTTTGATTTCGGGCGAATTTCAAGTCCCCGGGGCGCTTCGTTTCAACAATTTTCCTAATGGGCGTCGCAATTTTATTCGCGCCGGCATTGTCCATGATAGCGCGGCGACATTTTGATCCTCTTGTTTTAGACCACGGTGCGAGAGGACGTGGGAATTGTTGGCAAGAGGCGCGTGCGATCGAGCGACTTGTCCAAGTATTTAAAAGGAAACCACGTTACAGCTTTTGCTTCCACGGTGGCGAGCGGGCATCGATTTTACCGCTCTCGTCGAACTGTGAGAACACTCGTATTTTCCAAGCAGCGGAGTGTCTGATTGTACGTTAATGGAGTAGTAACCCGATTGCTCGGTTGACTTCCGGCCCCGCGTTGTCCGCTCTCCGCGTTAATCGCGCTTTACGGGTAGGCTCTCGCGTCGCGCCTCCAATATCTAATTACGGTTAGGTCCTGTTATTGTTTTCGAGCGGTTTCACGCGTTTTCTGCCCGCGAGATTGCGCACGTGCATTTCGTCTCATTTTCCCTACAGAAATGAAAATTGTTATCTTATCCTCGTAAGCGTCGTAAAACTCGATTTGCTCGCTGAATTCGCATTAGCTATCGCTCGTCTTTTCTCAATTTAGGAATTTCTAGAATTCCTTAGGGCGAAATTACTGCGGAAATATAGACAGCTGTGCATTCGAGACACCGAGCGAAAATTCCGCTCTGAAGCGATGAGAATTCGCGACCGTGCTTCATCGAGAGGTCCTGAATAACATTGAGCGAAAAATACAGCGTGTTACAAACTTTGTATTATCCGAAAATTATGCATCGCGACGAACGTTGCGAATTTCTGAACGAGTGTCCGCTCTCGGACCACTTTGGCCTCGTGTAGCTACCACGTTTCCTCCGTATTGTCATCTTTCGCTCGCGGCCTCTCAAAACGTTGAGATCCACGCTGACCCAGTAGATCCTGGTCTGCGGGCTGCGAGACGTGATGTGCGCGAGGAGTCGATTGGTTAGGACAGTGTCAGAAGAATTCTGGGCGGAACGTGCGCCTTCTGTACCTCCACACGAGCGGGCGGAAAGGAGCGCGCGCAGCGAGCAGGACGATTATTTGTGAGCCTCCGCTGCCTCTTCGTCCTCCACGAGATCCTCTCATCTGAATTGTAGTCCCAGGGGCGGGCCTACATGCCCGCCAGGTCTATATCGCTCCTCGTTTATAATTGAGCGTATTTCCCTCCCCAGCTATTCTCTTACGTACGTAACGCGCCTGTCTTCCTGTCGCTGGCCCGTTGTCTTGTGGCAGGAGCATATGGCGAATGCCTATACGGTTGACATTGAAAGGCCGTCGCAGACGTACAGTAGGAATCTCAACGAACTGTTAGACAATAATTCGACGTGCGTTATGTTTTAATTAAAGCGAGACACGCTGACATTTCTCCGGTAGATTATGTTCGTGAATTAATGTCGATGAGTCATTTGTTAGATTTGTTCAGGTGACTTCAAGGTTTTATCAATCAGAAGAATATGACTCTTGAATCGCAAAATTGTCAAGCTAATGTATGAAAGCAGGCTCACTGAAATCCCTTCAAAGGACAGATGTTATTGTTAATCTTCTGCTTATGTTTTTTAAAGATGTAGTATAAAACGTTGAAAAATACAGGCTTATGGAGGCACTAAGAGATATAGGAGACGACTAAAAGTATTTTCTTACTTAATATAATTTATTTTATGCTTTACATTGCATTCATATGCTTCGTCTCTCTCTCTCTTGCTCTCTGTTTTTTGTAAAAACGCTGACGAGAATACATCGTGTTTATGACAACAAGTATAAGCCAGGCTGCGTTGGACGAGTTATCGAACGCGATTGCACTCTGCAAGCATATTTCTGTGTGTTACAGTACGTGCTCGTCATTTTTCAATTGGCGCGGAGAAGCAGCGAGGCGCGACGTTATTTTATAATCGAGTTAAAACATGTACAGAGAGAGAGAAAGGGGGGGGGGCGATGGAAAAGTTTCCGAATGAAAACTTCTCCGCAACTTTTCGCAGCGAACTCGGTCGCGATGCCCACGCCCGCGCGATGTTTCTTGTCTCGCGTCGGCCGCGTTTCCCGACAAAACTCTTCTCCGATAAGCGGCGCTACTGACAGCTTAATAACATTACTGCGCAAGAGATACGAGCCTCTCGAAAGCCAGACTAATCGACTCCAAACAGAAACTAGGGAGAGCCGATGAGATCCCGCACTAGTCGACTATCATCCGGCACTGTTGTTAAGAGATGTACGAAAAGTGTGGGCCTGGATAGCTCAGTTGGAAGAGCATTCGCCCGGCAAGTGAAAGGTCGCAGATTCGAGTCCTGGTCTAGTCCTAGCGCTTTATTCTTCTCGCCGAAAAATGAATGGTGGTCTTAGTGTCTATCTCCCCGAAGACGCATCCCTATTTATTACTACGGTGTAAAGGATTAATTTGGCTTTCGAGCTGTGAGCAAGAGCGGAGTCGTCGATCTAATAAACAAAACGCAACACGCGATGACTTGGCATACGGTTATTAAGCAACTGCGTATCAGGGAGTGTAGCAGCCGGAGTAATTCCCTATGATAGGTGGAATCTCGCGTAACTATCGCGCGCGGTAGAGAATGCTTTTATCTTTATACATTCTCCAATTATTATATCTCGCAGCACGCACGACTACCGTCGGGCGTAACGGGTTATATGGATAATAACCAAAGGTACAGATGTGCTCTTAGTAAAAGGTACGGGCTTTAAATCGTTTGGTTTAAAGTGTATAAACTGGGAGCGCGTAACGTACGATGAACGGGTACACCTTGCGCTATTAAACATGAAGCTTTATATCTCGAAGTTTCTTCATATACAGCACAGCGAGTTGAATCAACAGCACAGAGACCTTACTGCATTATCAAACTAGCCAAGTTGCTTACTTCATGCAATCGTTTTTAATTCATGCTTTCAAATAAACACGAACAACGGGCTCGGCTTTATTATTATTCTCTCCGCTCGTGTGTTCATCCATGCAAAGCTTTCAGATAAAGAAGAACGTATTCGAAATATTGAACAGTACAGAAACAGTACAATAGAATATATTATTGTAATTTAATATAAAATTTAATCCTATAAGAATATTATTTTGCCCGTGGATATATATTGTCAGAAAGAATTAACGTTCGGACATCTTAACAATGAGCGTTCTAGATATTATAAAAAGAAGCGTAAAACAATTATTGGTATTGTTCTCTCATTTATTTGTCTTCTGGACTTTTTAAAAATATATCTCCTCATTTATGCAGTCCATTATCTTAATACGCAACGCACAATCGTATGCCCCGTAATACTTCCGTGTCTTTTATTATATCTGTCATGCCTTACGAGCCCGGCCTATCACTTTTCACGCGCTCAGACATTTCAATAAATTATTCGATAACTGTTGCGAATTTTGTAAAACGGTACACGACTCTTCTTCTTCGTCTGACCCAGCCTATCACCATTTTTCGCAAGGGTATACTCTCGCGTCAGACACCCTGTATTTTTTTTATATACTACATATATAGAGAGGTTAAAAGTAATACTCTACATCATGCATACCGAGTCTACCGCCGACGTTAAATTCTCTTCTATCCCGCGTCACTAGTATGGTAAAATATAATATAACCGGGAAATCCTTGTGGGAATCTCGCCGTAGCTTCTCGTCGTCGGCGCGCGCTTCTTATCTCGCGGCGCTGCCTAAGGCAATTTTGCTCGCTCGAGTAACGCTGGTCAGATTTTCCCGACGTGGTGGAGTAGTACTTGCTCACCCTAATTATACGTGACTGACCAAGCACGAGGAACATTTTACCGGGACGTTTTTATTCCGCGCTGACGTGTACGCTCTCGCGTTTGCACACGTGTACCCGCCTGGCAGAAGACCGTCTAATTCTCCGTGACGCGATGAATCCGCAGCAACAGCGGCACGATGACGGTGCGCGTAGTAGGGCATTTGCGTAAAATGCGTAAAAACAAGCGGATTACCGGCCCGCGCTAACTATATTCCGTGTTACGAATTCAACGAGCGATTTTGCGGCGTTTAGAGATCTGGCGCGAGAATGGTAATTACTATTTAAGCGGAAAAATTACTGAATAAAGCTGGCGAATTTTTAAATTCGACGAGAAAGGAGAGAATAAACAGAAGATATTGTAAATAGAATATATAATAGTTCAAATTTATAAATATAGATTTAGCGTATTGACATTTCACACGTTCGGTGCCAGCTGCGAATTAAGTTTCGAGCTACAACATTAATACGACTTTCACATTAAAAAAAATTAAACGCCAAACAAAAGATTCGGAAAATTTAGTAGAGGAAAGTCCCCTATGATGAGATAGATTCCTAATATGAGATAGCGGGGTTCCGTTAAATTAATAGGCGTCATCTGTTGATTCCACCATGAATTTATTGCCCTTGGAGCGAAATCTGTTTAGTGGAAAATTCATTGTTAGATTGTGTAATCGTTGCGAGAAAAAAAAATTATGATTGAATTTGGGTGTTGAAAACCTGCTTCATATTAGAAACCGATCTCATAATAAAGGACTTTACTGCACGGTTGAACGACTCGCAGTTTAAGGTAAAAATTTGTAATTTGCAAATATGATAAATTAAAAATACATTTAGGAGAGCCTGGTGTGTCCAAGGGCGACTTGAAACGCAAGAGAATATAACGGTCCGGTGGTAGTTCGATCGACCCTGTTGGTAATACGCTCATTGAGTGCGGCTTTATACACGGTGGACGCCGCCGAATGACCGTCGTCTGACGTGAAACTCGCCCGGATTGCAACGATGCCCAAGCGGATACGGATTCGCACGGCTTCTGATTGCCAACCGGTCGGCGGTCTGCTTTTCCGGAATAATCGGGGAAACAATTTGTCGGCGATCCGTGCTCGAACGCGCGTCTCCACGAGATCCGCCGCCTCCACCACCGCCACCACCCGCGTACGTGTATCGCGAATTGCGATTTAAATCCGACAATAAAGTTTTCCGCTACTCGACGTCTCCCGGCTCTCTGGATCGCACTCGTGCGGAAATCGCGGATCTACGTAAATGGCACTATACAGACGGAGAGAAGATGAAGTATATTAAGTTCTTTCTCTTTAGAAAAAAACATCACCAACCAACTGAACCAACTAAAATTTTAACTATATTAATATTTTATTTAACACAATTCAGTTTTATTTATATTTTATATTAGCTGTATTAATGTATAAATGATTTCAATAACGGCGTTTTCCAATCGAATAATTGCAAATAATTTTGATAAAACACTTATCCGTATGAGAAATATATATATATATATATATATTGATAATACAACATTGATTAAGTAATTAAGTGAATGTACGTTGAACGAAATTAAAACGTATGTTTGTGTATGTATTACTATGATTAGATTAGAGATTAAATGTTTTATGCATGCAATATAGCAATAACGATATTCATAATATGCTTTACTTTTCTCTTTCTCTCTTTCCATCTCTTTTAAACCGTATTAGAAACAACAATTAGAAAACATAAAAGATATTATACACTTACAACCACATAAACGAATTGTACAGATAAAATTTTGGGCATTTAGAAAATAGGCTTCTTTAAAAATTACATATAAAATATGTTATGCTATAAAGAAAAGTTAAGAAATATTGTTTTACGATATTCCGAATCTGTTTTTTTTACAATTAAAAAAACAGTTATTCGAAACGCGTTTTTCCTTGGTAATTAAAATTCAAAATTATCTTTTTTTATGAGCATAAGCGCCAACCAAGAACTATATAATTAAATTATTTGGATGTATTTTCGTTAGAAAAAACTATTTCTATCTTTTCTACAAAAGTAGTGATAGCAACAAATTGCGCCAACTGAAATGGATATTTATACAATTTTTCTCTTGGTAATTAAAATTAGTTACCCACTATTTTATTGATCGATTCGAAAAAAAAAACTGGAAATTTAATCGCGCGTTTGCACGCAAAGATGCGACATACCTATCTGCAATGGTAATCCTGTCCATATATGATGTAATCGCTTTTGATGGTGTCTACATTGTCGTATACTGATCAATGTCGAGAGTCTTTGCCTGGAGCTTCCATCGTGTTTTGCGTTCATCTACGCCGCGTGAATATTAATGCGACAACGCTGTCCTTTGCGCAGTCGAATCAGTTGACGTTAATTGTCATTGCAATTGCATTCTTTAATAGATCGTAAATCACATTGTTCATCCTGCAGACGTCGTTTTTTACGTTTCCGCGGATCAAGCGAGATAAAAGGTGTACGGTCAAATTTTCCTTTTTAATAATCTATCGACCTCAATCTCACCTTTTATCGCGCCATTGTTCTCCATTTTTCTTATCGCTCCGCTTGCTCTTATCGAGCGCCAACCGAGTGAAACGCAATCAAGTTTTCGAGCTCACCTTGGGCTCTCTTTCGGAACTCGATCGCCCGCAGAACCACCGTAGTTCAAATTGTCATCGCACTTGTTTTCGCTGTCGCTTCTTTATTGCATCTTCCCCGCGGTTTAGAACTGATGGACGGACCTGAAATTGCGAAGAAGTCATTCGCTTTCGATCGATTGTCCAATCCATGTGTAAATATAAATGGTCTCTAATTTCTTTTTCTTCGGCTAAAATTAATACTGCTGCGCTTCGCAAATCAACAAGCCAACGCGAAATTGTAACAATTTTGCAGCTAAGAGATGATAAACATTATGCATAAATTATAGACAAAATTAGTAGATTAATACTTGATGGATTACGTTATATTAATGTAACATTTCATCAAATTCCGATTTTGATTGCAGTCTCTTTGTGTCGAATTAGGAAATAAATCGTTACATTCGTTTCATCTCAAGCCAGGAGGCATTAATTTCAGCTGCGACTTTTAGAGCAATTCTGGCTTCTAGACTGCTTCGATCTCGTCGCAATCGAGACGACAGGCTCGGTCGATGTGCGATACTGGTGAATTTCGGCCGTCGCTTCCTGCCGTTTCGCAATTTCGTCCTCGCAAATCCATTTACGTTCTCTCAGTTCCAGTTTCCTCGGAGTTGCGTCGCGCCGGTAGGTTTGTTTGTCCCGCCCGACGGGGAATCTAACGGCCCTCGAACATCCCAGGCCGGATATCCTTGTCCCTGACATCGTCATCCGTTCGAATTCGCTTTTTGTTTGCTTTACCTACGGGACATCGTCAAATCGGTCGCCCGTTTGCTTCGTGTCCATGAAAATTGAACATCTTGACCCACCCGATTAACCGATTCGGCAGTGCCGTCGTGTCCAGATGTAGTCCAGATCTGTCCCCAAGTACCCGCGAGCATTTCCCTGTGAATGAGTTTCTCTGGGTGGTTGCTTGACCACCGCAGTGTTTGCCGAGTCAGAATTACAATTAATACGCAATAACAGAGATGGAGAAACTTGGGTGTTACCGAGAGAAAGTGCACAAAACTCTCTTCAATGCATATATTAAAGCAAATTTCAAGTTTCAATCGACCTCAGCCGGCCACATTTATCAAATACGCTTTTACAACGTTTCGACCTTTGGGTTTAGGTCCTTATCAAGTGAGTGGCGTGTGGCGAATCAAGTTTTATTTTTTACGATACAAAAAGAGTCTCTCTTATCGTCTTACATCGGGATCTGTAGGAAGTTACATGAATTAAATTCTAATTTTGATTTTATGGAGACCCCGAAAACGACGAGACCGATCGATCGTTTTCTAGAAGCATTACAAATATTCTCTACTGAGTGAGTGCTTTAAGTTCAGAGTACTATTACGTCGTATAATATAGCGCAAAGTAAAATTCTCTTATTACAACTTTTAATGAAATCCGAATGAAGCCCCCCCCCCCCTCTCTCTCTCTCCGTCGAACTAGTTGCGAAATATTTGATAGACACAGACGGCCCGATATTTCCGTGTCAGAACGCGCAGTAAAACTGCTGAAAAATGTTGTTTTGAGCAAATTGGGACATCGCGGGATAGGAGGGAATTTAATTTGCTGCGTGCAACGCACCGTCCGCCGCGCTGCGGATTGACTGATTCGGGCATTTCCTGATACAATTTCCGAGGATTAGGACGTGTTCCACGGCGTTTTACGAAAACACGCCTCACTGTCGCATCCCCGTCGTGTCTCGTTGCACGGACAGGATGAGCTTCGGAGCCAATAAAGCGTAGATCCCTCCTTTGTGTACGAGGGACGGGAATTGCTTTCGGTCTTTCAAATTCTTGCGGATAATGTAGCCTGCTTTGTAAACTGCTTTCCTCTCATCCCACCCTTTTTCTCGTTCGTTGTGCATATATTGGTGTCGTGCTCGCCGGCTGTCTCTGACTTACCGCACTTTCCTCCCTTCTCGCCGGCGGAACAGGTCGGCGAAAGCAATTCCAAAACTCATCGGTCAGTCGATTTTTCGGGGCTTTACGGGGCTTTAAGACGTATCGGTCGGGGTCGCGCGCGAACTTTATAGCCGTTACTGCGAGTCGGATCGACGAGGCTTTATTCATCCTCCGCATCGATATCCTGTCGTGAACGTTTCGCAATGTTTGCGAAAAACCTGTCGACGTTGCGTTGCAACATTTCGCTGCAGATCCGTTATTCCGAATCCTCTTTGAGATTTCAGCGATCAGCCCGGGCGATAGCTCGCTCTCAATCGCGAGAAAGCGATACGAGTGCAACGTCGAATTGACTTGGATACTTCTTTAATTTCCCCAACTGGGGTGGAAACGATCGGTCTTGGCGCGCGACCTCCGAAAGTATAGATAAATATATGGCGTTTCGCGGCTCCACGGTGCTGACCCTCCGCGAGATTGGCGGGTGAAAATGGGCAAGGGACGATATTTCCATTCGCCGACGCGCAGTCGTCGTATGGAAAAGCGACGAGTCGCAGGTATTCTATTTCCGGGTGCGTTGTACCACCGACGTGGCGCTGTCATCAAGAATTTATTTGTTGCTGGAAAATGCATCGATTTCTGCCGTCGACCTACTACTTCCGAGCAGTACTGCATTTTCGGCGAGTGCACTCGGTTCATCATCCTTACATCTGCAGGGCGGTCTCGGGCGGAAAATCAATATTTGGTATATGTTCTTCGAATGAATTCGCGCGACCGACTTTCCATTTGCAAATATTTTATATTGCGAGCCGCCTTTCATAATTTTTCAGTCCTCACGCGTCTCGGCAATCGGGCTGCGATGAAATTTCGATCGGGGCAACGTCCGTCGGGAGTAAATTCGTGAGCTCGAGCCAATCGAGACCTGAGTTTTTTAACAACGGTAGTAATTCTGCGATTATAATCGTATGCCTGTACGGTTTTTATTATTTTAACATTTTAAACCTTCACAAAGCGCGACTACGTCAAACGTGTGTACGCTATGAACCGAGGGGGAAACCGCTGAGGGCTTTGCGGCGTACAGATTTGCGGCATTACTGGGCATTACTGCGCATCACTAGGCATTTTTGGGGCATTAGGCCTTGCTGGGGCATTGTAAAAATAAAATAAGATAATTAGATAAAGTAATGCCCACTGGGCATTAGTGGGCATTGGTGTACAAGATTTTGGTCAGCGGTTTTCCCCTCGCCATGAACGAAATAGTAAAATTATATTTTTTATCTAGCGCTTTAAAGTGATATTTATATAATTAAGTGAGTTTTTCTAGATGTTAGTCCGCGATATTTATTTATTCTGAATATTTAGTGTGAACGCAATCTTTATTGACCTGACAATTCCGCAATTCTTCCCGATGTTTTCGTTTCTTATTGCTCTTATTTATTTAGCCTTGAGTCTTTGATGTGGCAAGTCAAAGTGTAAACTGATTCGATGTAGAGGACTGTGTTGCTTTCGTTTGAACGGGAACTGTAAGTGCACTAGACGCGGCTACGAATGTCATTTCGAAAGAGACCGATAAAGTGGATCTTGCCGCCGGTAAGTCGCACGAGATTCGATTCATAAATAAAGACGTAACGAGTGTACTTGCCGGCGGAAAATAAGGGAACAGTATGCGTTTAATACGAGAATGATGGAGAGAAAGAGAGAGAGAGAGAGGGGGGGAGAGAGAGGGGGGGTGAGTACCTAAGGGTACGGCACACCGGATTTGTCGCGTGTCGCATTATGCGCGTGGATATATGTGCCATGAGTTGGTGTTTTACATAAACGGGAAAAGTAAGTTGGTTAATGCATTTATGGCAGCGAGATCAGTTTGTTCTCTAAACCCTCGCCCCTCACTCTGTATTCAGCTAATTAAGATTGAAAAATGAGCATTAAAAAGTCTCTACAGATCCTTGTAATTTATGTCATTTTTTATCATAATCATTTAACACTAATTGAGCTTACAATCGACCATGACTGGCAACGTGTTTTTAACACAGACAATTTATTGCTAAAAACATCACCTCAGCCAGGGTTTGAACCTGGACCTCCGTACAGTCTAGGCGGGCGTCTCGCCAATTCCACCACCGAGGCATATGATAATATTTGTCGCAATAATAGTGTAAAGATATTGTCTACGCGTAAATTTTCGATTTTTGTGATTTAACGATGTATTTAACGGGATGACAATCAGGAAATTGCTGTTATACGTAATGAATAGGCAAAATCGAGGGGGAAAACGCTGAGTGCATTGTGGTGTACAGATTTGCGGCATTACTGGGCATTACTAGGTATTACTAGGCGTTACTAGGCATTTTTTGGGCATTAGGCCTTGCTGGGGCATTATAAAGATAAAATAAGATAATAAGATAAAGTAATGCCCACTGGGCATTAGTGGGCATTGGTGTACAGGATTTTGGTCAGCGGTTTCCCCCTCGGGCAAAATGAAATGTCTTAAACACTGCTCGGGAGAAGAAACCCGTTAATTTTTATTAATGTATTATATAATGGAGAAAGAATACATATTTACGAACTTGTAAATAAACTTGAAGCATGACTCACAATCAGTGACACATGTTCTCTGAGATGTGGAAGGAGCAATTGTTATGAAAGACATTTACCTAGAACTGTATAAAGATACAGTCATTAGAAAATATATTTAATAATTTCAAAAGCACCTTGATTGTTGCACAAGCCATTACTTCGTATATCAATTATAAAATTTGTCGAATTATTAATCCTTGTTTATATTTATTTATGCAAATTTATGTATATCCCTTTTGCATTATATGTTAAATTAAAAATGATAGGTTTCTTTTATAGTACAACGTTTAATTTATTTCATATTTCGTCGACTCGTTACAGAATAACAGCTATTTTACTCTCATTTTCCGCTTTCCGTTCTGTCAAATCTGTCTGATCAGGTAATTGTAATTCCGTACAAAAAGACAATCGGATTTTTTACTGACCGATGTGTGAAATTATCTGCTTTAATTACATATTGACTATCATTATTGTCATTGTTATTCCAGCAAGTTCAATTAGAATATTTCGATTAGCATGCAGCACGTTCATTAAGAGCGGATGAAAGTAGCTTTTATCCTTGAACAACATTACGAAAAAATCGCATTTACGTTCTAATTAACCGCGTAATCGTCGCGTCATTTGCATGGGATGACCCGCGTTCTCCCGACTCTTCAATTTCTCTTTGTCTCTGCGTAAAATTGCGAGGAACACGAGCGAAATCCGATCGAGCGTCCGCTCTCCGCGATGAACCGATCTCGTTGTCATCTACGTGTATGTACGTACGTGGTTTATGTTTTATGCATATTGTTTCGGTGCACGGCACGTTGCGCGAAATGCAGCCTGGTACACGTGTGCACGCGTACCTGTGTACTAACCGAATGCGAATACAGGCGCGCGCGCTGCCGTTGTAGGAACACGTTCGTTTCGAGTTGCATCGCAACGAGTTTTTGACCGTCAAACTCTCGCAGCACGGCCCGAAAAATGGTCCTTCTTTATCCCTTACTTCAGTAGTAACGCGGTAAATTCGGTTTCCCTCGGCCTGCATAAAATTTTCCCGAAACAGTCTTAGACATTCCGATCTACCAGCAGGAGGAAATTTTGTGCGAAATAAACAATATACTGTCGTAAAGTTTTCCCAAGCAAAGTAATACCGATGTTTAAAGTACTACATCTCTCCATCAAAGTAAATGAAACCGCAAAGTATTTAATATGAAGAGAATTTTAGGGATTTCAATATTTCTAAATTTATCATTAAAATGTAATTTCTGAAACCGTAATTTTGCTTTGAGTTGTTTGTCGAGGGAAAAACTCATCTCTCACGGAATCATTTATACGTTTCCTCTAAACAATTATTTATTTTTTAAAATATATTTTACAAGCTCATATTCTAGTGCTTTTACGAAAGTTTTAGTTTTTACGGGGATGCGGTCTTCTCGCGAAGAAACTATTTCAATTAGCATATAATTTAATATAAACAGTCAATTATCATTTCGAGTCATGCGAGCTCGCGTGGCAATCATCATCGGCGAGCGTATCGCCGAGGGGCTTCATCTCGGCACATCTTTTAACGCGACATTCGCGCAATGGAGCCGCCGCTCCCCGTTCGCGGGACGGTTATTGTTCAGCCGATCGTAAGTTTCCTTCGGAAGCGACGCTATATTTCAGGCGGAATCACGCGCGCACTCCGGTACGCGGTGGCGTAACATCGCGTAGCAAACTATAAAACATATCTCGCGCTCCTCGCGCCGACACGCGTCGCGCGCACCCGGTCGCCGCCGCACCACCGGCGAGAATGCATGCAATAACGCGGCTCTCCGGGGGGAGGGAGGGGGCGCGTACCCCTTTCGTATCAACCCCCGGCTACCCGCATACACCCGTTTCCACCACGTGTGCGACTGCGAGAGTCACACCTACGGGAATCGCGCGTTTCCTTTCTCCGCTCTCTCGCGATGACGCGTGCACATGTACGCGCGAGTGGTAAATATGGATGCGCGATAATACGGTCGGAACGTGGCTCCATGTATTTCCTCCGTGTACGTATATACACGGGGGGTTGTCTTTTTCCGCGCGCTGATCTCACGATATTATACGACATTCGCCGCTGTGACGTTTCTCTCAGACAAGCTGTCGCGACTTTCAGCAATCCCTTGCAGTCGGATGACTTTATTCTCTTATTCCTTCGTGGATTTAGCGAGCTAAAACGAAGTGCGCTTTCTAACGAGTTAATTGAAGATAGCGAACTTATATATTATATATCACAAAATATAGAAAAGATTTATATTAAATTTAAAATATATTGTGTATGTGCGCGCGCGCGCGTGTGTTTGCGTGAATTTGCTCTACAAATAAAACTAACACACACGTACGCACTAACACACGACATATACAGGGTGTTATGTAATACCCGCCTCACCTTTTATTTACGGACAGAGCGGATTAGACTGAGTTGAAAAGTCCTTTACCATTTTGCAATTTTCGCAATGGTTAACGAGTTATTAGTTATTAAAAATCGCTGTCTTAGCTCGGCCTACCGCCCAATTCAAGCGCGCGGCGAGATGCGGCCGTCCCGCGATTGGCGTTGCTAGGCGCACGGGGATGGCCGCATCTCTTCGCGCGTTTGAATTGGACGGTAGGCCGGGCTAAGACAGGGATTTTTAATAATTAATAACTCATTAACTATTGCGAAAATTGCAAAATGATAGAGGACTTTTCGACTCAGTCTAGTCCGCCCCATGTATTCTGCATTGACTCGGTTAATTAACAAATGTGGCCAGCTGTGGTCGAATGAAATTTGGAATGTTATTATACTGGCAATTTGAAGAAACTAATCTTTAAAGTATATTATATTACGATAGTTTTCTCGGGATAATAGAGATGTTTTGAAGTAAATTGATAATATTTGTTAACGATTTGTTGCACAAAGAACACGTGGTTTACCGCGAAATAGGATCATCCGAAGAATTTCCATATGAATTATGTAAAGAGTATTATTCTCTTTGCAAATGTATGCCGCAAATGGAATTACCTCTGCTCTGCTATTTTTCGTTTCTCTGCCTCGCGACGAACGAAAGATGAGGGGCATCTAGCTCGCGGGACGTACGGTATTCTCGAAAGTTCGCGGTCTCCTGGGAATAATTTCGATAAAACGACTCTTATCGCGCCTTTATCGGCGGGCGATCTTTCTTCCGTGATTCCGTCCTTCGAATCAGCTGGTTTTGGAAGTAGGGAATCGCGAAGGTGCCATCATCCCGGTCGTTTCGTAGCGAAATGCGGGCTCGTTCCGATTAGAAGCGGGGTTCCTAGATCTTCCGTAGATTAAGGTCTCGATCTTAATTGGTAATCGGATTGATTCCGCGTAGACCGCCTCCGCGGATCGGCGGGACCTTCGGGTTCCTATTATTCTTACAAATTGCGAACGAAGGTGAGCTCTCGCCGGGGAGCCGTCGAGTGGGACTCGTGCTATGCTAATAGCGATTTTCTTAGTGTCGCGCGCACTTTTGCGACGCGCGAGGAAAAACGCAGCGATCGAAGGCAGGAACGAGCAACGTCACCACGGAGCCTCCGCCTCGGAACACGGGGGAAAGGGCTGATCGCATCAGCATCTGATAACAATCGGCCGTGTCGCGCGCACGGCGTGGGGCGGGCTTATTTGCAATGCGCGTTCAAGCGAGCTCATATCTCGCAAACTATAAATAACTATGATCCTTCGAGGCGTGGTGGGCTGAAAATTATACGCCGCCGTTTACATCGCCGCGGGCCTCACCGTTGGTGGCACGTAATAACACGCGGTAGGCGTGAACTACGGCTAATGCACATCTGTTGCGTTAGCTCCCTCATCTCTGTGCTGCAATTAACTTTTTCATCGCCCGAATTTTCGAGTCGTTCGCCGCTCATCTCGGGGGTACGCGCGCGATTTCTTCCCTCGCGTTATCTCGCAGATTAACTTTCCGCTCGTTGATTCTCCTTCACCGTCCTCGACTCGTTCTCGCCTGTGATCGCGCTAGGTTTCTTCCTCCTTTGTGTTTTGCCAGTTATTTTTGCTCCATTGCAAACATTCGCAGAAGTGAGCGAGTTTTTTCCCCTCCGCGCACTTTGTTAATTTCATCATATTTTTCAAGCGGGACAAACTATCTTTCACGCACGGGAGCGTATTCTTTCCCTTTCTTTTAATACATACTCTGTTTTATTTCGTACGTGCTGGAATAAATTTGTAAGTCACATATTACTCGCGTGCAGGATACTTTATTGCCTAAACGTGCAAGCTGTAAGGAGCTATAAAGTAAAATACGCGGCGATCGAGATATACGTGTTTACAATAGCAAGTCCGGATATATTTATGTCATTTCTCTCGTCACGTCGCTGAACTGGTATGCTGTCTATGAATAAACTTTGCCGATAGTTTATAAGCGGCTGATGTAATATTAGCCGACCAGTTTTATTTTTACAACTCCTATAAAGATCCATTTTTTCCTATAATTAGATACTCATCCCATGATCATTATCATCCCTCAGATAAAATGACGCGGGATAAAATTAGGTTCTTCCTACTCCTTGAAGGAAGGTAATTATATTCGGTATTTGCCTCTTTTGCTAAACTAATGGGCTGATTTACGGAAAAATATCGACGGAGGAGAACAGAGCCGGCGTAACAACGCGGAAAGAGTCTTTGCTGTTCTCCGCTGTTCTTTGAGGACTTGCTCCGACTCTTTAAAAAAAAAGGATCCAGACGTTTAAGAACGAACGCGAGAAAGGCAGATTTTCTTTGAAACGCTGACGGGGAGAAAAGAAGTTGGCTGAGAAAACACCAGGCGCCGTATTTCGACGGCCGAATACTCATATGCCCGTCATCGTTTCTTTCAGAACTTCACTTTCACGACGATCCACGAGGGATTTGCGATCGTAGCCAATGAAATATATATCGCTAATAAATCTCTAAGCGACGTATTTCTTATACCTTTTTTAAATAGAAGGTGAAAAAAGACGCCAAGTATATAAGCGCCATCCAATCCAGAATTATATAATTTAATTATTTGGATATATAATACTTATTCAATAAAAATACAATGCAAACAACTTTAATACAAATAAACATTTTATTAAAAGATAGCCTTTTCTAATTTAATTGTTGATATACACGGCAGTTTATATAAATTTCGAGCAATTTAACGCGGAAGTGTAGTATGTAAATCTGAAATGCATGCACGAATTTAATACTACCGATATGATAAAATAGTAATTGAAAACAGCAACGAATTGTAGAAAGGAATTAGTCGCATAAATACGATTGAAGGATGAGCGTCGTTGCGTCTGATAGAAATGCACCGAGAAAACGTTTGAGAAACGAATGTTATTTTCAGAAATAAATTCTTACACTCGGGAACAAGATTGATTTAAGTTAAATAAATGAAATACGTTGAAATCATGTTTCTTTGAATCTAAATTGTTATGTACTTTTTATTAAGACATTTGCTAGATTTGAAGAAATAAATTCTCTTAGAGATTCCAGTCTTAATCAAATAAAATGTTGGTTGAGGTAAAGAAATCATTTCTTTGAAATCAAATGAAAGTTTAGCAAGGTCAGATTTCAAAGATAATTTGTTTGATTTCGAAGAAACTTTCTTCTGGGTGTATTTTCAACTTTTATTCTATACAGGGTATCTCATTTTAAATGATTCACGCAAATATCTCCAAAAGTATGAAAGATACGGAAAAACGTTTCAAACAAAAGTTGTGTGGTTCGAAGGGGGACATCAGATGGTATCATTAGTTTGATCTTGAATAGTTGCTTGAAGGTCACGTAAAGTTTAACCTCAATTTTTTTAATGGAACCCCCTATTGTTTATTATACTATCTTATTCTACTAATTAATATGAACAACTTTTGTCCAAAACAATTTTTGATTTGCCTAATACTTTTTGAGATATTCAAGGAAAAATTTATAACTTTTTCAATGTTTAGCTGATATCTCGATAACTGTTTGTCGGAGGGAAAAGTATACAGGATTTGTTTACTTGATTTGGTCTCAGGAATATGCTATTACAATAGTGTTCCAATTATTGAAAATTTTTGTGTATGTAAATTTTATGCGTTACGATACACAAAAATTTTCAATAATTGAAATACACACATATTTTTGGAGATATTTGCGTGGATCATTTAAAATAAGACGCTCTGTATATTTATTCTATATAGTTTAGTCTACCTAGATTGATTTCTCGACCGACAAACGAATCTTCACAGATTGAACTTTAATGTGGACCTTTGTGAGGATATTTTTACAAAATTCTCCTGACAAAAGTATACGAAATTCTTAGTTTTGTTCGCACGAAATTGCACGAATGTGAAATTTGCGTGCAGCAGGTACCATATGTACTCTTGCAATGTTAATGTAGTTACAACATTAATTACAAAAATGTTTACGTTTCCGCTTTCAGCTTAAAGGGAAACTTAACAAAGCTCGCTTTAAACGATCTGCAATTCGCGTGAGAATTTAGGATAAAATTCTGTTCATTATTTTGTATGTATTTTATTATACTTTTTAATGTACGCGTGTACTTTGACGTGTACAGGCGTGTATTCTGACTCTTCTGTTTTACGCGACACAAGAAACTATGAATAAAATCCTGAACTCTGACACGAATTACAGGATGGTGGATGTAAGTTCTTGCAATTTTGTAAAAACACTGACACCGAACAAAAGCGGTAGTCACACACATCTTTAGTTGCTCAAAGTGTTTCGCCGAGACGCACGAACGTGCCAAGATTACATAAAATTATGCGCGTTAATTATATAAATCACCGCGAATTTACATCGTGTCTCGGCGACTTTACGGGCGGCGCGTCGGTTTGTCGCGCGAAATGACGCAACGCGATTTTTCGTACGAAGAGAATAAAGAGAGCGGACACGGGAGGCGAGGGATCGGTTGCGGGACGAGGGAGGGTAGGGCGGCAGGGAAGAGTAACGCCGCTCGGTGGTATCGATAAGCTGATTTACGATCGACGACCGTGCGCGCGATGTAGAAACGCTCGCCAGCAAGGAATATAGCCGGTCGTAGCGCGATGGCGAACGTGTCCCGGAGGTAATGCATTTTATAGTGGACCCTGCGACATTCCGCTGCAATTCGGTCTCCGCGGAGACTCACCCCCGATGACCTCTCACCCCCCAGTGTTCGGTTAAGCGCGGCTGCCCCCGGCCACGATCATCGTCTTCCGTGGTCGCGAGTTTGTAAAGTCCGCGCATCCCCGGTATGTCGTCGTCAACGAACAATGCTGACAACGACAATAATTTACAATTTGTATTAGAACGTATGGACGAGGGTGGGGAATGTGGTGAGGCATCTCGTGAAATACGCTCGGCGCGGCGGCGTCTGGCAATTATCGAGGAAATGTGATTTCATTTTTTTAGTTGGCCATCGCGGATAAATACCGTTCGTGAACATACGACGACTATTATCGCGAATTGTAATTGCTGTTTAATTCCGTCGCGCGTTTCATTGTCCGGCGACGTCCGTTTCGTCAACATAAAAATGCCGGAATTGCAGTCGAAATTTTTTAATCTACCCCTATAAATATAAAAATTACAAAATCCTGGGCGAAAAAAAAAATACCGGGTAATGACTCAGTAAAGGGCAATTACAAATCTGTCAGCATGTTGTGCGGAATAACATTCAGTGTTTCAACGGTATCGTGCTACAACGATGTACGTGTAAAACGCCTGTAGCTAGAACAATTTTGCTAAAAACAGTGGAACGATAAATAAAACGACGACGCTGCACTTCCATTTATGAAAGAATGTAAAAACTGCGCATTAAAAAAAAATGATACACGGCGGAGAAATGTTTCATAATAAATTCTGCTTATGGTGAAATAGTAAATGTGAATTGTGTTATGCAATTTGGTACGAATTAAAAAATTCTGCCGGTATTATCCACTTTACTGCAGTTAATCACGCGCGTATTCGTTCTCTTGATCGATGCAAACAAATTTGTTTTTCCTCAATGGAAAATTATCAACGTAGATATTTCCCGGTGATACATTCGGCAAATATTTTTCACATCGGATTTAATGCTTCTGCGGTTTAACAGTCGTCAATTTTTAGGTATAACTGACGCTTTATGCCTTCCATTTGTATAAAAGATTATTGTCATTGTAACGCGCATACCAAGTGCCTTTTTCGAATGTAGGGCATTTATCCCGCGCTCAAATTTCCATATGTTATATTTCCTCGCCGAAAGGAGCGTTCTCTGCCGAAATATCTTGGTTTATTAAATGAAAATATTCAAATGATATTTCCTAGTTGGCTGCCGCGTCGCTCCCGGCGTGGCGCGGTAATATCACCGGAGTTTGGGGAGCTTGCAAGTTCCCGCACTATAATATAACGATACTACTATTGCGCGTTAAGTTTACACCAACAGTCGAATAAGATTGCCATAAGCTAAGGATTCTGGACTACGATATCACTGCAGTAGCGCTAATCTTTACATGAATCCTCGTGCGAACTTATCTTTAGAGAGCGCACGCAAAGCCCTAAATACGTTGCGCAGTAGTTACTTCTGTCCATCGTATTCCTTCATTCGATTAAATCTTATCTTGCCCTAAATCTGAAATTTAATCCGTTGACACTCGTTGTTAAGATTTCTTATTAAGATTTAATAAGGGCGTCGCGTAGATATTTTGTCGAAATACGTGTGATCTTTGTATAATTGAACTACTTTACGACTTAATAATTTATAATTTTCTTTGCCGCGCGCAACAAAAAACGATTAAATCAGAATTAATACGTAGAGGAAAGTCCCCTATTATGAGATGGGCTCCTGATGGGAGGCAGCGGAGTTTCTGCTAAATTAATAGGCGTCATCTGTTGGTTGCACCATAAATTTATTGCCCTTGGAGTGAAATCTGTTTAGTGATAAATTCATTGTTACACTGTGTAATCGTTGCGAAAAAAGATTTGTGATTGAATTTGGACGTTGAAAACCTGCTTCCTATTAGAAACCTATCTCATAATAAAGGACTTTCCTCTACTATTATACATCCTATCTAATTCTATCCAATTTAATTTTTTATATTTGTGTATTCTGGTGTGCACGGATGGCATTTTCATATAGTTATATTCTATGTATGTTCGAGCTGTAACTCGTCCAAAGCGAGCTTTGTAGTACACATTTAATATATATATATATATATATATATATACGTATCCCAATTCTTTAAATGATTTTCGTGTTACACGGCACATAAAACTATAAATAGAATTTCGCTCTGGATTCTGACACGAGTTATAAATGGTCTAACGTGAGCCCCAGTATAAAATACGTCGCGATAATTGTTCGCCGCGGAAACAATTGTCCTTATAATAAAATTTCCATCGAGTTATTGCGACCCGTTAAGCTACCTCTCCACTCGAATAAAATTTCACGATTTCTCCTTCGCCTCAGTTTTCGAATATCTCTCCCGTTACCGGAGCTTGCTTTTTCGGGATAGCCTCCCCCCTCCCCTCGGTAGTAATATTTATGGGTTCGTATAATCCACGGGATTCCCGTCGGCGCGGCGAACCGGAGGGTTTCGCGTCGCGCGCGGGAGTACGAGTCAATTCGCGCAGCCTTTGAAGGGCCTTAAGCGGTTGTCGCGTTAATCGGATAGAGAAATTTCCGCGGCCACGCGGACGTAGCGTCCGCGCGGTTGCGAGCGGGCGAGCGAACGGGCGAGCGGACGAGCGATTTCGTGCTCTTGGCTGCGTTTCAAAGCCGTTTCGTGGCCCTCGAGGGCCGTTGCAGTCGAGGACCCGCAGCCGATTAACCTAAATCCCCGCCATCCTTTTTGCAATTCACGCGAGCCGCGATGGGAAAGCGAGATTCGCGTTTCCGCGCTCACCCGATCGAAAGAAACTGATAATGGGCGTGGCGCGAGGAACGATTTTCTTCTATCTCGCGGGAGCAATCAGCTTCGCAACTTGTAAGGCAAACTCGTGTGAAGCTTCGTGTCCGCTAATAACACGGGGCGCTTTATTGAAAATTATCACGTCTACGTCGTGCGATTATAAAAACGTGATCGTAATTGGCGATACTTCGATGATTTCCACCGTACTTGAAAAGTTCATGTTTCAGTCGGAAACGATGATCAGTGTGACACTCGAAATAAGCGTCTTGCAACTGCAGCAACAATTTTCTAGGTACGAAAAAATAACTGCGACATAAATGAATAGCCAATACTGCGAAATCGCATATGTTTTGTATTTAATC
Organism: Vollenhovia emeryi; assembly: GCF_000949405.1. Classification (NCBI taxonomy): domain Eukaryota; kingdom Metazoa; phylum Arthropoda; class Insecta; order Hymenoptera; family Formicidae; genus Vollenhovia; species Vollenhovia emeryi. The sequence goes on along the minus strand of NW_011967029.1, from coordinate 101,274 downwards.
GATTTAAATAACAGAAACGTAATTTCTTTCTCAACTGTTAGCGAATGTGAAAAAGATAGTCTCTCTGTGACGTCCATCCACTATAACGTTTGATTATTGTACATAAATAGTTATATTTTTTACAAAGATTGTTCTGGCTTTGGTATCGAAATTTATTTTTATCTAACGTGAATGATTAATGTTTAGTCATGAAACCTGAACTTTCCAGAAGGTATCACTAGAATGTTGCTGCTGTAAATTTTGTAGGCTACAAACAATTTTCTAACAGACACACAAAACAGTGATAAATTTTTGTCGCGACACCTAGAAATTTACCTGAGTTAGTAAGATATTTCTTTGGGAAGGAACACAGCTACATTGCGCAAGAATTAATAATGATAACAACAATAATTCGTTAATAATATAATATAAAAATCGTATAAAATCGTGAATATTTGTACACTTAAATCATGCAATCGTAAATTCGTTGATTTAATTGCACGTACGTGTGAGTCTTGCAGTTATCATAATCGCTTTCGGACGGAGAGATAAGATTCAAATTAAATGTGTATTAGCGATTATACTTTGGAAACCAAGACCGTGAAGATTGTCGCGTTTACGTGCACGACGAAATTCGACGACAAAGAGAAGGGTCGAGAGTAAGAGTAGCTAATTGCTAAAGTTCGACGAACATATTCTTTTTTCTCGTTGCAGCGCTTTTGCGCAACGCTTTCTTCAAGGGTCCGAATCCGGCGATATATACGGAGCGCGTGAAGGGAAAAACTGGATTATCCATTCGGCCGGAATGGAAAAGTTCGTCCAACTTCTCCTCCGCGAGTCAGTGTTTTTAAAATGGATTAACTCGCCGATTGAGCGAATCGAGAACGCGGCGACGAGGAACAGTGCACAGCAGATCGATAAGCAGATTCTATTTATCTTGTTTCTTGTAGGCAACATAAAGCGCAGATAAGATGGACGAGTAAAAGCATATAATTACCTTTGGGACAGTGTGACGGGCACTATTTTTCATGCGCCGCAAATACTCGATGCAATTTGTATTATCTGCTGCCGCTTGAGACGTATATTTATGTTTAATTCTGCTGCATGTCCGAGGCTTAAACTCGCTTTAGAGGGTGTATGTACATACATAATAACTTGCGTTAGAATAGAATTCCATTTATAATTTTATGCGCTGCGCATTCGAATTGGCAAAATGTATGACTCTTAAAAAAATCTCAAGAGTCAAAATAACGATCGATAATAATTTTCTATTTCCTATCTGAAGGTTATTATATCTGTTCTTCTCTTTTCTTATTTCAGTCTTGTGTCCACGACTCAAGAACCGTGTCCAAGTTCTAGTTCCGAGGAATGTGTAGCCAATCAACTTGCATCTTTTGCGGAAAAGCCGCCAAGTTGATTCGCTACACATTTCTGGAAACTAGAACCTGGACACGGTTCTTGGATCGTGGACACACCCTCAGAAAGGATTTCTGTTACCGAGACAAAAATATTCTTGGTGCATTTATATTTTTCACAATCTCATTTAGTATAAAAATAAGACAATATCAAAATAAAATCAATAATTCTTATTCTCCTTTATCGAATTAAAAAAAGATTGACTTACTATATTGAGACAAGAGTAACTTATATAAATGCAAGTTTATATATTCAGCTCTAGTTTTTTTTTTCTTTCAGGTATCTCTCCATCCTTTTCATACTTTCTTTCATCGCCTCCTCGTTCTTTCCCAGCAGGACCATATCGAGATAGACGTATAATTTACTAACTATTAGTTTACCAAGAGTTTGGAAAAACTGGCCCTAAAAGATTTCTAGTTACCAATGACTCCTTTGTTGTCATAAATTTATAAAATTGTCGCACCTGACCTCCGTTTTTCCGTTTTCATTTCCATATAGTTTTATGTGGGATTTAATATTATTTCATATTACACAGTATGTGCCAAAGATAAATGCAATTTATTAATCTTTAATCTACTCGAAACAATTATACGCACTATGCACGGTGCACAATCGTACCGCGATTGAATGCGGCGCTATTGGAAATTTCCAGGTGGAATATGGCAGCTTGCCGTGACGTTCGAATGGGCTAAGGGCAGTTTTCGAGTTTGCATAATTGTACATATGTATACTGCTATAGAGTGCCGCGCATACGGGATTTAGATGGCACTCGAGACGGTGACACCGGCAGGTGTGAAAGGCTTGTTTGGCCCGAACTGATTTAATTTCGTTCGTCTCACGGTTTTAGGCCGCTCCCGTCCGAAGGCAGCCTCGCGAGCTTCAAAGGCCGTTTCGGCGGCCGCTAATAATTCATATGTAGCCATGTGCGAGGAAAAGTGGCGAATTATTCCGGCTGGAGGGTAACGGAATTACAAAGCGAGAGCAGTTATGCATTCGCACAGCATGCATGCGGTTGCCGGTTCCGCGCGCACGCGAGAGAGAAAGAGAGAGAGAGAGAGAGAGAGAGAGAGAGAGAGAGAGAGAGAGAGAGAGAGAGAGAGAGAGAGAGAG
>NW_011967029.1:88705-96443 GCF_000949405.1 Vollenhovia emeryi | reverse complement strand
AGAGAGAGAGAGAGAGAGAGAGAGAGAGAGAGAGAGAGAGAGAGAGAGAGAGAGAGAGAGAGAGAGAGAGAGAAATGCGGATGTCAGTAGACGCCTACATTTCGTTAATGAACGCGACCTTGTTGCACTTGGCAAGCTGCAACTAGCTACCGCGAGCCGGACATTTATTTCTCTCGGATATCGTATCTGCGCGCATCGCGTGCACCGTTTATTGCGACAACGCGTAACGTCATCCGCAGAGCGAGGGGACGGTATTCAATGGGCATACAAGTGTTCTGCCGTCTTAAAAATTTGAGAGACACCTATATGCGTGCCCATTCAACGCCGGAGATTCAGCCACTAATGGCACATTCGTACACCGTAAGGAGCTTAAGGGTCGAGTTTTATGTTTGTTGCGTTGCGTTTATAATTGCAAAAAAAATAACAGTTTATATTCCCCGTTATTTTATAGCATTAACCCCGGGTCTTCGCCCCGTTGCAACATTGCATATTTATCTCTATCTCATCCTGGGCGGTGCGACCCGTATAAAAACAGTTCGTTAAAGCCCGTCGCATTTCCAGAATAAATATGTGGGTTGTATCCCACGGTGTATTTACTACAGCAATTTATTAGATATACAAATAGCGGAAATTACAGACAAGGTGGCGTATATCGGTATCCCAGTGGATAGATATATAAACTGGATATCGGATTCGTAAATAGCGCGAATTAATCATACGTATCATCTAAATAAATGAATAAATATTTGTAACAAATATTGTGCGGCGCGTATACGCGGAGCTGACACGTCGCGCGGCGAGATCCTTTATTTTTTTTCCCCCCCCGAGCTGATAAATCTTCGAATCTCTTGTCTCCGTAGAAACGATCGCGGTTTTACGGCTGCGTCCTTTGAGACGCAGGTTAATACACTTACGTGCGCGTTATAAAACTCTTTACGACAACGGTATTCCCTCTGAAACGGCGGATACGCGTTCTATTTTCTGCGCGCCGACCGGTCCACGGTAAGGCGCGACATTTCGGGTTGCACCTCCTCTCTCTTTCTCCCGATCTTTTTTTTTTCCCCCCGGCACTTTCCGCCCGTTTTTCAGCTTTATCCGACAATTCGATAAATTTAACAACGGTAAAAGCCGGAATTCGCCGCAGTTTTCCTATTTGTCGGCGAATTCGCCCGGCATCCGAGCAACCAGACTGCCGCATGTTTTATTTACCAAGTGGAATTTCCTTTTATCATAGCTCAAATTAGATATTAAATATTCGCGAAGCGACCGTTAATATTAACCGTTTACCGGAATTACACAATCGGAGTGGAGTAAATTTGTTGTTTGTTAACAATTTCGCGAGATTGAGATATAACATTAAAATTCTATGCAATTCTTTTTTTAAAAACTAATAGCGAAACGGGCTGACAGCTGTGTGAATCGCTGAACCGCGATTTTTAGCGCGCGTTCCACTCTCCTAAACATTTCGTGTGAAGGCCAATAAAACAGCGCAGCGCTGGAGGGACCAGGTGACAGCTTCGTAAAGCAGTGGGCTATTTGTTAGACGCGGCTCGCAGGGATGAAGTAGGGCGTTAGGTCGTACGTCCGTCGACCGAGAGAACACCTATCGCGATTCGTCGTGTTGGGTTCTCTCGACAGCCGCTGAAAAGTCGAAAAAATTACGCCGGCCCGCCGATCGACTTTTCCCCAAAATCGGACGTAACTCCCCGACGTTTCTATCCGACGCGTTGCGCGACGACCCGGTCGCTCCTGTCCATTTTTCAATTGTCGCGTAACAACACCATGTACCCCCGTTGCATCCGTAAAACGCGACGCAACGAGTACCACCCGATACTCGATGATCCTATTTTTCATAGAGCTCGTAATTTCATAACAGCGCGCACCGCCGCTTTTATTTTCGCAGGACTTTTTTGACCCGCGCCACCCCCTCCCCCTCCCCCCCCCTCTCGTCGGTCGGCGAAAGGCTCTTCATATCTCGCGCGATCATTTTTGCCGCGAAATAACGCGTCGCCCCGACGCGTGTGTTTTCATTTCTCGGCGCCGACGCTTCCTCGCGCGAACCGTACAGCTGTTTACAGCGGCCATTTGTCCGGGCTGTAACGTTCGGCGCGCGTTATACGTGCCATTTATTTTCGCGAAGCGCGGTCCGCCGCACTTCCTGTCGCGGTTCCACCCCGCGGTAATCCCGCAGAATGAACGTCACCGTGTAATTAGATCAAAGCAGCGGATATATTGTGATCTCGCGCCTATGAATTTTCTTTCGATCCGTCATACGTTTCGCATCGAAGTTTTACAAGGACCTTTGTCGCGCGTGTAGAAAAAGCTGACGAGCCTGCTCCCGTCGAACACTCATCTTGAAACTTACCCGTTCGATTCCCTCAAAGAGAACAGTTTTAGTCCGCGTATGTTTTATTTGTTATATAAAATATACAGGGTGTTTCGTAACACCCGCCTCACCTCTTCTTTACGGATAGAGCGGACTAGACTAAGTCGAAAAGTTCTCTAGCATTTTGTAATTTTCGTAATAGTTAACGAGTTATTGATTATCAAAAATCCCTGTCTTAGCCCGGCCTACCGTCCAATTCAAACGCGCGAAGAGATGCGGTCGTCCCCGCGCGCCTAGCAACGCCAATCGCGGGACGGCCGCATCTCGCCGCGCGCTTGAATTGGGCGGTAGGCCGAGCCAAGACAGCGATTTTTAATAGCTAATAACTCGTTAACCATTGCGAGAATTGCAAAATGGTAGAGGACTTTTCGACTCAGTTTAATCCGCTCTATCCGCAAATAAACGGTGAGGCGGATATTACGTAACACCCTGTATACATATAGTAATAAAGGAGTAAAAGCCAAGACAGGATGTTGGCGTCTAAATAAATTTAATTTTAAGTCTTGCGAAAAATAATACTTCAGCCAGGGTTTGAACCTGGACCACCGAGGCATGTCGAATTGATGAGACGACCGCCTAGCGAGAGGGAGGGTTCAAACCCTGGCTGAGGTATTATTTTTGCGCAATAGATTAAAAATTAAAATTATTTAGGCACCAACATCCTTGGCTCTTACTCCTTTATTACTTCGTATTTGTGTTTTCACATTAGAGCCTTATGAATTTTATTAATAAAATATTCATTTATAAAATATATATACAACTACATGCGCGCGCGTGCAAGGTGTGTTTAGAAAAAAAATGATGCAAAGAATCGGGAGAAACCAACCGGGAAATAGACATTTACGTAATGCGTACGAGTTGTTCCGAATGCTCTTCTTACGACCAGTCTCTCTGCGCGTGAGAAAAGTACGCGCGGAAAATGCTCGCGCACTTCTCAAAGAAAATGCAACGTGATATCACATTTTTTTTCGTAATACTTTCTTTATCTCCAGTAACAATGGCACAAAAATATGAAGTTACTACGTATTTTAATATAATATTTCGCCGGACGGTCTGCAACGCAAGCCGTAGCTTTTAATAAGAATGCTGAATTAAAAAGAGAACGACGAAGAGTTATAAAATGCGCGTTAAAATAGTGCCGTGAATACGAAGAAAATTTATTTCAATCAAATGCGCGCCACGTCAAATAACAAAATTGCAGACTGAATCTATTACCGGGTATAATGCATCTCGTATTTCCGTGTTTTCATGCCATACATTTTATTAGAAGAGAGATATAAAAATCTACTTTTAGACCTATAATTAAAAATTTTTTATTAAAACTGTAATTTTATGAAATACACGCGAGTACCTTCATATGGAATTTCGTGCATATGTATAATATACTTTAATTCCTCGCTAATTCCACGCATCCGATGATTGTCGCGCGATGCTATTTATAACGTCGACATCGATCGGAGGATATTTATAATCTCATAATATACACCCGAACTTTCGGTAACGCGATGTTCGATTTGACTGCGTCATTTTATCTAGCCCGAATAACTTGCGGTCGATCTTCAGAGGTGGTCAGCAACCCACATTTCATATATTTTCCCCATTGGTATTTTAGATATTATCTGCGAATTTTGTGTATGTATGTGTTGCAAACTAGCACGTGAACTATCACGCGAGTTGCCGCGAGCTCGTTCCCCTTCGAACTACGTTTCATCCCCCTCCCATTCCCTTTTTACCTCTGACCTCGGCCTGAACTTCGAGCACACAGATTACGCGTTCTTATTTTACCGGGCAACCCTGAATTTCGCGCACGTGACGAGCGACCGTTCGTCATATTCTCCGTTCACGTGCATATAACACGTGCACGTATATCTCTGTACCGGCAGCTCTCGTACCGTATCAATCGAACCGCATTTTGGCGCAAAACGCCACTTACCCTTGATTCCGTGACGATGCGAAAATAACGGCCTTCGACGAGTCTGTGTGCTCGCGTGTGTCCCGTTATATTAAAAAATAACGTTTAAGTAGCATATAGATGTATACGAAATTGACCTTTTCTAACACGTCAACTTTCTTATTTTCAGGATGATCCCCGCATAATGAAGGTTGGAGATAAGAAACGTTGGATACACGACCCGAATAGTAAGTGACATTGTTGAAAATATACCATGAAACCTGGACATTTCACTCCCTCCCTCATTTTATCCCCTTGACACTTTGCGATAAGTGAAGCCCGAGTAGCTTAAGATACTCTAAAAATAATATATAGAGCAAACGTTTTTAAATAGTCTATAATTTTATATGGAATAATTGACAAGATATTTTGAGATAAAATTTAAAAGACATTTAATTTAATAATTAAAACCTGTTTACTGATTTAAAGCATGCGAATATACTGCTCTAACGAATGTAGGACGTGTTTTAAAAACAATCAAAGTATACGTGTTGAAAATTTCGTCGATTTTTAAGGCTTATCAATCGCGGAAGGTCTTGGAACTTCGGGCGTCGAACGCCGGTTCCGAGAATCAACGTAGCCGTAAACACTTCGGTCGAAAACAGTCTATTCTCATTGATTTCTATAACTTATTATCTTACTTTTTATCTACTTTTTCACTGTTTTTTACTCTTACACTTAATTTATTAATTAACTTATTTCTCTAGCTTATTATCGTACGATTTGTCTATTGATTTATTTATCCTTACCCGTAATAATTTCAGATATGACATTATGAATTTGCTGTCACAGACTCATTTTGTTTCAGCGTAAATTAATTTTTTTCAGCGTAAGTTAACATTAGGTATTTTTCTTGGAATCTCACATGTACACGTATTTTTATAATTCGACTCTGTCTCATGTGACGACGATGACACACTTAGTACTACTTGATAAGGACCGAAAAAAATAGGGTCGAAACGTTGTATTAAACAAATAAAGGAATATGCCAGTCGGGTTGACTATAGGTTTCTCGTTTTAATTTTTAATCATCACTAGCTACCATAAGCAAACTCTCCTTCCTGATTTCGTTTCTTTTCAGTTGAGATCCCCTGTCAATTCGGGGGCGTGTGAGAGTCACTCTTTATTCTCACAGCCAAGGTCCGTGTTAAATTTCTACTGGGGGAAGCTCGTCGAAAATGGCATATTATAATTATTTGCGTTTCATTCATCGGTCCTGCGTTACATATTCAGTTAAAATTGTTTAATTAAGACACTTTTTTTTCAAGAATATCCACATATGGATAACTAACGATCAAGCATAATTTGAATTCGCTCCTGTACAGACAACGATAAGTGCGCGAAACCTAATCAGACTTTGCTTCGTGTACTTGAATCGTGTATGACAGCAAAGCGGAACATTTAACGGGCTATGTTTATCGTGTTCGCGCGATGTTCGCATGGGTAATTGGCATTGTCGCTGGTTCGCTGATCGAATTGCGTTATGGCGCGTCAAATGAATTTCACGCGGCATGTATCCCCTCGAGCGCAAATCGTCGAGCGCGATGTCAACGCCCGCCTTTCGAATGCCTCGCGATTTTTCAGCCCCGCCGGGGTGATGCACGCCCGCGAACTTTTCGCGCCGGGAGGATCGTAAAGCCGGATATACGTACGACCGGTATGAATTCGAATGGAATCTCTCCGCCCGTCGGCTGGTTCGCTCGGCGAAATGTGATATTTATCACGAGCGTTGCCGCTAAATTCCCTAGAAAATTCCAAATATTATATATATATCTATATATGTATATATATATGTATATACTTCATGTGCGCGTCGCGGCCGAATATATCGTGAAAATCTGGAGTAAAAGCCGGAACGATAGTTGTGAAAATGACGTGAACGTATCCGACAAGAATATCACGCAACGCGAATGATGTACCCGAACAAATATTATTTCTTTCTTTTTCTTATAAATATTGCATAGAATTTCGAGATGGAATTCTTGAGTTTGGCTCGCGTCAAAAATATTACTCGTTCGCCGCTGTCACGTGTATTATTATAATATGCACGGCATACGAAATTACTAGAAACCGGGGAGAAAATTAGAATTGAGAGTTTCTTCGATTTCCTATCACGTTCGTTTTAATTATTATTTGTTTAATTGAAATAAAAAAAAACTTGAAAAACAAATATGCGGACTGTGGACTTTGAAAGAATTGCGATGAAAAATAATCAAGTTAGATGACGTGCGCGAATTTAAAGTTGCGAATAAAAGTTAATAATAATGTATGCAGACATCGAAATCCACCGATGAGCAAATGAAACGGAATTGCGTCGAACGGATTTAACGCCGGTAGTAAAAAAGATCGTATTTACATGTCGCCTTTTTAAACGGTCCCGATTTGAATAGCGCCGTCGTTTAAAATATTGCTGAATTCACTTCGCCAAAGATTTATATATAAAAAACATTATCTGGCGCGCCCGTTATGCAGGACGGATTTATTAATAAAATATATAATCCTATTGTAACGCGGATATATGCCGAGCAAAATAGGGAATACATTTGTAGAGGATGGACGCAGTTGGACGCAGTTTATCCCAGTTTTTAACTGCAGCGTTACTTCACGGTGTCCCTTTGTTTTCCTTTTACTCTCAACTCTTTTTAAATTAGCTGTGACGCTTCGTGTATCAGATGCTTTCGATTCTTTTTAATTCATTTATCGTGATCTGCGCCAGATAACTGCTGCATCTCTACTCGCATGTTTAACTATATTACTTAGCTATATTACTTAAAGCAGTGAAGCTAGCGTCTCACTTCCAGAATTTTAACGTAATTATTGATCAATTCTATAAAGGAAACATGAAGCAGATATCCAATACCTTTCGATTTCCATTTACTTGCGCCTTTCAAGACTCTCAATAGAAACCTTAACGCTTTTTGAGAATAATTAGAACTTTAAATTACATTGAAATTCTGGAAATATAACTTTGAAGTGCTAATTTTCCCTAATGAATGAATAAATCGGTCAGCTTGCTATTGAGTTCTGTTAAGGAATAATCATTTTACCGACGGATTAAGATCTTTTAACAAACTTTCAACCATCCTGAGAGAACGAGCGCGCTGTTCGTAATTCGTGATTTTATTTTGGTAAATTTATTGATTAATAACATTATTGATCTTCTGTCGCTCTGCTGACTGGATGTATTAATTTCGGTGATATTAAAACTGATAGGACTCTTGCCACTTAATGTTCCGTCTTTGTCTCTTCAGTGCAGCCTCGCAACGAGGTGAGGAGAGCTGAGAGCCTTGTCCGATTGGGGACATGTGTGAGTTAATAAACGACATGCATTTTGGCTATCGTACAGCCCTTTGTAAAAAGTCTTTAACTCGACTCTCTCTCTCTCTCTCTCCCTCTCTCTC